>NC_069500.1:1027849473-1028149473 GCF_027579735.1 Bombina bombina
AGAGAGAGAGGGGAGAGAGAGAGGGGAGAGAGAGAGAGGGGAGAGAGAAAGGGGAGAGAGAAAGGGGAGAGAGAAAGGGGAGAGAGAGAGAGAGAGAGAGAGAGGGGAGAGAGAGAGAGAGAGAGAGAGAGAGAGAGAGAGAAAGGAGAGAGAAAGAGAGGGGGGAGATAGAGAGAGAGAGAGGGACAGAGGGGGGAGAGAGAGAGAGAGGGGAGAGAGAGGGGGGGGGGGAGAGGGGAGAGAGAGAGAGGGACAGAGGGGGGAGATAGAGAGAGAGGGGGAGAGAGGGGAGAGAGAGAGATTGGAGAGAGAGAGAGACAGAGGGGGGAGATAGAGAGAGAGGAGAGGGGGGAAGAGAGAGAGAGAGAGAGGAGAGGGGGGAAGAGAGAGAGAGAGGGGGGAGAGAGAGGGGAGAGAGAGAGAGAGACAGAGGGGGGAGAGAGAGAGACAGAGGGGGGAGAGAGAGAGAGAGAGAGAGAGAGAGGGGAGAGAGAGGAGAGAGAGAGAGAGAGAGAGAGAGGAGAGAGAGAGAGAGAGAGAGAGAGAGAGAGAGAGAGAGAGAGAGAGAGAGAGAGAGAGAGAGAGAGAGAGAGAGAGGGGGAGAGAGAGAGGGGGAGAGAGAGAGGGGGAGATAGAGAGGGGAGAGAGAGGAGGGAGAGAGAGGAGAGAGAGAGGAGAGAGAGAGGAGAGAGAGAGGGGGGAGAGAGAGAGGAGAGAGAGGAGAGAGAGAGGAGAGAGAGAGGGGGGAGAGAGAGAGGAGAGAGAGAGAGAGAGAGAGAGAGAGAGGAGAGAGAGGGGAGAGAGAAAGGGGAGAGAGAGAGAGGGAAGAGAGAGAGAGGAGAGATAGAGACAGGGGGGAGATAGAGAGAGGAGAGAGAGAGAGGGGTGAGAGAGGAGAGAGAGAGAGGTTGAGAGAGAGAGGGGAGAGAGAGGGGAAAGAGAGAGAGAGGGGAGAGAGGGAGGGGGGAGAGAGAGAGGGGGGATAGAGAGAAAGAGAGAGGGAGAGATAAAGAGAGAGGGGAGAGAGAAAGAGAGAGGAGAGAGAGAGAGAGAGAGAGAGAGGGGGGAGATAGAGAGAGAGGGGGGAGAGAGAGAGGGGAGATGGAGAGAGGAAGAGGGGAGAGAGAGAAAGAGAGAGGGGAGATAGAGAGGGAGAGAGAGAGCGCAAAAGAGGGGGGAGAGAGAGAGGGGAGATAGATAGAGAGGGAGAGAGAGCGCAAAAGAGGGGGGAGAGAGAGAGCACAAAAGAGGGGGAGAGAGAGAGTGCAAAAGAGAGGGGGGAAAGAGAGAGCGCAAAAGAGAGGGGGGAGAGAGAGAGCTCAAAAGAGGGGGGGAGAGAGCTCAAAAGAGGGGAGAGAGAGAAAGCAAAAGAGAGTGGGAGGGAGAGAACGCAAGGGGTGGGACCACTGTACTGCAAAAAATGGCCCGTGTGAACGGGCTTTAGGACTAGTATATTTATATTTGCTGCCCATCGCTCCGTGATTTACCCACTTCGCTGCACTAGTTCTCATGCCGTGTCTCACAGTTTATTGCACAGTGTTTCAATGCAGCATAAGGTGACCCAAATTTGTCACTTAAAGGGACAGTCTACTCCAGAATTTTTATTGTTAAAAAAGATAGATAATCCCTGTATTACCCTATTCCCCAGTTTTGTATAACCAACACTGTTATATTAATATACTTTTTCTGTCTGATTACCTTGTATCTAAGCCTCTGCAGACTGCCCCCTTATTTTAGTTCTCTTGACAAACTTGCATTTTAGCCAATCAGCACTGACTCATAAATAACTCCACAGGAGTGAGCACAACATTATCTGTATAACACACATGCGCTAGCATACCTCCCAACATTTCAAAATTCAAAAGAGGGACACCCCCCCCCACCCCCCGTGGCAAAAAAATTGAAATGTGGTGGACGGGGCTTTAAAAAATCATAAAATTAAAGTAATATAAATAAAATTCTAAATAAAGTCATATATTTTAATACACTTAGGCAGCAAATCAAACACAAGCTCAAACCACTGGTATGGCTATGTGAGCTATGTATTTAATTAGCCTTTGCAAAGACATTGCTAAATATTTTTATCTTAATTGGACATTTAATAATAAATTCTTTAAAACTGCTCTCTGCATTCCCCATTAATATTCTAGATTCTGGCCTTTAAAGTCAGCAAAAATTCACAGTAGCACACTACATAGGATATACTTACACATGCAGATACACACACACTACATAGCATACACTTATACATGCAGATACACACACACTACATAGCATACACTTATACATGCAGATACACACACACACTACATAGCATACACTTACACATGCAGATACACACACACACACACTACATAGCATATACTTATACATGCAGATACACACACACTACATAGCATACACTTATACATGCAGATACACACACACACACTACATAGCATACACTTATACATGCAGATACACACACTACATAGCATACACTTATACATGCAGATACACACACACTACATAGCATACACTTATACATGCAGATACACACACACTACATAGCATACACTTATACATGCAGATACACACACATTACATAGCATACACTTACACATGCAGATACACACACACACACTACATAGCATACACTTATACAGGCAGATATACACACTACATAGTATACACTTATACATGCAGATACACACACACATTACACACACACATTAAATAGCATACACTTATACATGCAGCATACACTTATACATGCAGATACACAGACACTACATAGTATACACTTATACATGCAGACACACACACACATTACATAGCATACACTTATACATGCAGCATACACTTATACATGCAGATACACAGACACTACATAGTATACACTTATACACGCAGACACACACTACATAGCATACACTTATACATGCAGACACACACTACATAGCATACACTTATACATGCAGACACACACACACACTACATAGCATACACTTATACATGCAGATACACACTTATACATGCAGCTACACATACGCACACTACATAGCTTACATTTATACATGCAGACACACACACACACTACAAAGCATAAACTTATACATACAGATACACACACACAGTTATGGATACAGATAAACACACACGCTACATCATATATGGGTATCTGTAATTCATTGCATGGGGTCCTGGGGTTGGCAAGCACATTAGCTGGCAGTCTGCGGCTGCCACTGTTCGTTACCCTGGTATTAGCACTGCTCATTGTATAAAACTGAAGGCATGCTAGTATTATCACCAGGGGTTAGACATCATCACTACCAGAGGTAGGTTAGAGAGGTCACCATTATCCGTGGTCAGAGTGTATACAGCCTTCTTACTCCTGCTTAACCCATACACCATTCCTTTTCCACAGGGAATCTAACAGGTATCTAACCCTGTGAGAGCAAAGCCAGCTGCTTCTGAGTGTGGGCCCAATAGAATTAAAAAAAAAAAAAAAAATTTTAATGCATGGGGCAAATCGGGACAGATCGCTAGCAACCCGGGACAGGGGGACAGACCCCTAAAATCGGGACTGTATGTATATCAAAATGCACTAAGAGGCGGCCTTTAAAGGCTTAGAAATTAGCATATGAGTGCAACTAGTTTTAGTTTTCAACAAAGAATCCCAAGAGAACAAAAGCAAATTTGATGATAAAAGGAAATTGGAAGGTTGATTAAATTGCATGTCCTATCCGAATCATAAAAGTGCAATTTTTACTAGATTGTCTCTTTAATAGAATGAAAGCAGGATGTGCTAAAAATACACTATTTATCCAAACTGAATAATATTATGAAATATGTGGTGATACATTGATAAGAATAAGTATTCCGAATAATGGTTACAGTTAAATTGCTTGATGCCAGTTTAAATATATGTCTCAGGCCGCGTTCGGGCAGCGCTCAGGAGCTAGTGGAGGCACTTCTACTCTAGTGATGAAGTGGTGCTAGGTGACGTCACAAGCAAGGGAGCTTAGAAAAAAACGTTTGCATGCGCAAAGGGATCTGCTGCACAATAATGGACTTTGCGCATTCGAACGTTTATTATAAGCTCCCTTGTAGTATAAATAACTATATACATATATGTTGTAAACAAGCTACACACATGCTCAACCCTCTGCAGCCCATTGGCTATTTATTACTTAATAGGGCTAATAAATAGCCAATGGGCTGCAGAGGGTTGAGCATGTGTGTAGCTTGTTTACAACATTTATATATATACTGTATATATATATTGCAGTCTGTGTCCGGTGCACTCAATATTCCCCACTCGTAATTGCCGGTGTTACGCTGAGAATGGTTTCCCCTGTGTTTCTGGTTTCCCCTGCCTCTCGGCAAAAATCGGAACTCCGCCATCTGTAAAATGTTTGTGCAGCATAAGTTATTTAATGTAAATAAATGGGGCAGGATAAGCAAATGAATGGGGCAGGTTAAGCTACAGGGACTGAGCTGAGAGAAGCTATATGGAGGGGAGTCGGAGTTCCGATGTTTGCCGAGAGAGGCAGGGGAAACCAGAAACACTGGGGAAACCATTCTCGGCATAACACTGTGTTCAAACTATATCATATTTTGTATGTTAATATTGCTACTCTAGAGCCCACACCTCTTTCTAGTCACAGTAATTTTAAATGAGAAATTATTTACACATGGTGCCGTGGAATAAATATTACTCTTTGACTACTGCAACACCCTGCTAGTTGGTTTACGTTTCAGTAACCTATCTCCACTTTGCCCTGTACTAAATGCTGCTGTCAGGCTTATCCACCTCACCATCTGTCCTACTGTCCCTCCTCTGCTGCTTATAAAAACATGGCAGCCTCCACGAGCAACACGTGTGTGGAGGCTGACATGTTGTCAAGCGTCTGAGCTTGCTCTGAAAAGTCCCAGCTTTTCCAGCACGCTGGAAGCGCTGGGACTTACGTCAGCAGAGCACTCAAAATACGCCCAGCATCTCACTTGCAAGTATTAAGAAAACGCTCCAAGCGAGTCCCAGTTCGCTTGGAGCACTGCCCGAATGCAGCCTCAGAAATTAATCACTGCATTGCAAAATTTACTTTTGTTAGCAACATTTGTATCCTTTTCCGGTCCAAGGACACACCTCTTGAAAATCCCTTTCAGTATTTACATTATCTCCTGTGGACAATCAAGGACTGAATTAAGTGTGTTCATGCCCATATAAAGGAATAATTGTGCAGCATGCAGGAGGACCAGGGATTGCATTTCATTTGCTCTGGGAGTAGTAACAAAAAAAAGAGATATATTTCACATTTAAATTACAGAAAAATCAGGCAAAATAAATAATGAAGGTAAATTACTTTACTATGCGTTATATTTAACCATTTATAGGGAAATACATTTTTACTTAAATGTCCCTTTAAGACAATTATAATTTGGATGTATTTCGTTAGCAAAATTTAAACCTCAGTTAAATTAAACACTTGCTGATTTGTGAGTACAATTTTTGGTTTACACTTTTTAAACATGAATGTTTTGATCAAAAACTGTAGCGTAATTTACATAAATTGGTTAAGACCATTTAACGTGAATATTTCTGGTTTCCTACAATTTGTTTCTCATTACTGGTTAATCACATGATGTACAACAAGGTTTTAAGAGGCCATCGCCACCTATTTTACATATGTGCCATTTGTCACTTTAGATGAACCATTATTGGTCACATTGAAGACACAGACGTTGCCTTATATAAGACTTGATTCAAAGATTCTAGTGGAGCAAATAAAATGATCAAATACAGGGTTTGGCAGGTTTTCATGTAGCTAAATACAGAAGTTGATGTTTGGATAGATCTTCCGTACACATTTATGCACAATAAAGCCCTTATTTCATGTTGCAGGAAACTTTTTGTGTATAGTAAAGTGGTCTGGAACAAATTTAAAAATTAAAAAAAAAAAAAATGTGTATTATTTGTCATTCATTACCATTAAAGCTATGTTTCAAATTTGGTAAACTCTTTCATTTTATAGTATCTTTATTATTATTTTTATGTAACCATGTAACATTGGTTCTGTCGGTGTAAATCTTAACTCTTAATGTTTTTGCTATGTTACGTTTACATATATAAGCCTTTTGAAGCAGGTCTCTCACTTGTATTTATTTGTTTTGTTTAGTCTGTTTTTTGGCTCTGTATTTCATGTTTACAATGAATTAGTGTTGTTACGTACCCTTACTCATGTCCCTTACTCATGTAAGAGCTACTTTCTCTAAAACATCACTATTCATTGATGCAATGATTACAAATCCAGTGAGTGTGACCATCTTTCTCTAAATATATCTAGTGGAAATGCAAACATTTACAAAACTATTACATGCCTCACATTCAGGCTTCACTTTAACTTATTTTTATTACAGATACATACTCAAAATTTTGGCCCTCAAATTATGTCTTTCCCAAGAACAGCAAAGAAGCACCAACAAATAATCTAGAAGCACCAACAAATAATCTACAACCACCAAAAACTCAAAGCCCCCTACCCCTGTACCCTACCCCTGTAGATTTGGAGGACTCATACTTGCATACATGTATGTCCCTAGTTTTAAGTACCTGGGATTTCACCAATTCTATTTTCCTTTTTGTTGACCACACTCAGAGTCTTCACAAAACTTTTTGTTACTCTCATTGGAGGGTTGAGAAAGATGTCAATGTCTTGATCTTAGACCAGTTGGACACAAGCATGCAAAGAATCAGAATTTATGTTTATTTTTTTACAGTCCTACAATTGTATAATCAAATATGTTCTATATATCCCAGTCACCTGACAATGTTTCTGGGTAGATAATTTTAAATTTATCAATTTATGATGTGTCTTCCAGAAGAGAGGGGAATTATGTAACATAGAAACAGAGGAGGAGAATTAGATGGTAAACAAAAAAAATCAAGAAGGTTATCACTAGCAACATGGCTTTGGTTTTAGTTTTCGGTGAAGTATATCACCTTTTGTTTAACTGGTAAAGTTGGAACATTGGCAGTTGAGACCAGTTGAATAAAAAAAAGACAATGTGAAACTTTTGGTTCCAGCCTGACTAGATCTAAGATGGTGACTAAACATTTTCACTGCTAGGAAATGCTTTGCTGGGAGAGTTTGATTCCCTTCACCTGGAAAGTGTAGAAATATGAGTTAAAAGTTATTTTTCAATCTGGAAATCATCTATAACTAGTATCCTGAAGTTGATATCCATTGTTTTCACTTTACAGAGATTCCAGCAAACTCTAGAAAAAAATAATGAATTTGTGTAAAATGGTGAATAACTATTCCACAAAGCCTCTAAACTATCTGAGTGGAGAGGCATCTACACTATATAACATAATTAATTTGCTAGCAGGTAGATTATTTTAGTCAGAAATAACATTTTCCAGAAGAATGTAGCCTGAACAACAAATATTTCAGTAAATATTTCTATATAATAGTCTCATTATTGGATAAGTCACAGATAGAACTGATAGCTATGGAGGATAGCTGAAAGATGGGAGTGCTGTGATGACCTTACCCTCAGGTGTGCATCTTCCTTCCATTTCCTCTGACCTATAAACTATTGTGGAATGTAAAAAAGGCAAGGCATTAATAATCTCACTTTTCCCAAATGGTTTTAGAAAACACATGTTCCATTAATCTTTCCCTATTGTTCACTCTCATCAGCGTGTCTTCAGCTGTTTTGAAAGACTTTCCTTTTGAGTCATTAAGGTAGGTCTCTGTAATATATCATGTTAACTTGGGTATCACTTCAGCTTCAGGATTTGTAGAAGTTTAAGCTTTCTCTTCTGAAGCACTTTACTTGGAGTTTCATCTTCTGAATCAAGTGATGCTTGGCATAGTTTTCAATTTATAAACTATGGTAGTCACCATATTTTTATTTTTGAAGCAGCAAATAACAATTTCCCTGTTTCTTGTTTAACTTAATCTAAAGTACACTGCATACATTGGACATGGTGATATGTCTTAAGATCTACCTACTTGCACTTGTAATGAAGAACAAAAAATACTTTTTTATGATATTCCAAGGTCATAAGGACGGAATGCTTCCAGAAAAATATATCTTTGTAAGCCCAATTACAGATCAATAAAATGTTTTATTAGTAAAATGGCATTTACTGTGAAAGAGGCAAAGATAATTACTTTAAATACAGTAAATTGTATTACTTAAAGGGACACTAAACCCATTTTTTTTCTTGATTCAGACAGAGCATGCAATTTTAAGCAACTTTCTAATTTACTCCTATTATCAATTTTTCTTCATTCTCTTGCTATCTTTATTTAAAAAGCAGGAATGTGATGCATAGGAGCCGGCCCATTTTTGGTTGAGAACCTGGGTTATGCTTGCTTATTGGTGGGTAAATGTAATCCTCCAATAAGCTAGCGCTATCCATGGTGCTGAACCTAAAATGGGCAGGCTGCTAAGATTTACATTCCTGCTTTTAAAATAAAGATAATTGATAATAGGAGTAAATTAGAAAGTTGCTTAACCCCTTAATGACCACAGCACTTTTCCATTTTCTGTCCGTTTGGGACCAAGGCTATTTTTACATTTTTGCGGTGTTTGTGTTTAGCTGTAATTTTCCTCTTACTCATTTACTGTTCCCACACATATTATATACCGTTTTTCTCGCCATTAAATGGACTTTCTAAAGATACCATTATTTTCATCATATCATATAATTTACTATAAAAAAAATGATAAAATATGAGGAAAAATGGAAAAAAAAAACACTTTTTCTAACTTTGACCCCCAAAATCTGTTACATATCTAAAACCACCAAAAAACACCCATGCTAAATAGTTTCTAAATTTTGTCCTGAGTTTAGAAATACCCAATGTTTACATGTTCTTTGCTTTTTTTGCAAGTTATAGGGCCATAAATACAAGTAGCACTTTGCAATTTCCAAACCATTTTTTTCCAAAATTAGCGCTAGTTACATTAGAACACTAATATCTTTCAGGAATCTCTGAATATCCATTGACATTTATATATATTTTTTTTAGTAGACATCCCAAAGTATTGATCTAGGCCAATTTTGGTATATTTCATACCACCATTTCACCGCCAAATGCGATCAAATACAAAAAATCGTTCACTTTTTCACACATTTTTTCACAAACTTTCGGTTTCTCACTGAAATTATTTACAAACAACTTGTGCAATTATGGCATAAGTGGTTGTAAATTCTTCTCTGGGATCCCCTTTGTTCAGAAATAGCAGACATATATGGCTTTGGCGTTGCTTTTTGGTAATTAGAAGGCCGCTAAATGCCACTGCGCACCACAAGTGTATTATGCCCAGCAGTTAAAGGGTTAATTAGGGAGCTTTTAGGGAGCTTGTAGGGTTAATTTTAGCTTTAGTGTAGTCTAGTAGACAACCCCAAGTATTGATCTAGGCACATTTTGGTATATTTCATGCCACCATTTCACCGCCAAATGCGATCAAATTAAAAAAAAAGTAAAATTTTTCACAATTTTAGGTTTCTCACTGAAATCATTTACAAACAGCTTGTGCAATTATGGCACAAATTGTTGTAAATGCTTGTCTGGGATCCCCTTTGTTCAGAAATAGCAGACATATATGACTTTGGCGTTGCTTTCTGGTAATTAGAAGGCCGCTAAATCCTGCTGCGCCTCACACGTGTATTATGGCTAGCAGTGAAGGGGTTAATTAGGGAGTTTGTAGGGAGCTTGCAGGGTTAATTTTAGCTTTAGTGTAGAGATCAGCCTCCCATCTGACACATCCCACCCCCTGATCCCTCCCAAACAGCTCCCTTCCCTCCCCCACCCCACAATTGTCCCCGCCATCTTAAGTACTGGCAGAAAGTCTGCCAGTACTAAAATAAAAGGGTTTTTAAAAAAAAATAAAAAATTTTTTTTTAGCATATTTACATATGCTACTGTGTAGGATCCCCCCCTTAGCCCCCAACCTCCCTGATCCCCCCCAAAACCGCTCTCTAACCCTCCCCTCTGCCTTATTGGGAGCCATCTTGGGTACTGGCAGCTGTCTGCCAGTACCCAGTTTGCAATAAAAAGTGCTTTTTTGTTTTTTTTGTTTTTTCTGTAGTGTAGCTTCCCCACCCCCACACAGACAAACCCCCACCACCTTGCTGATCGTTTTTTTTTATATATATATTTTAAATTTTTTTAACATTTTTTTCTTTTCAAAATTTTCTGTAGTGTAGCGGTTCCCACCCGCTCCCTCCCTGTGCACGCGCCCGCCCCCATCCTCCTGTGCACGCGCGCGCGCGCCCGTGCGCGCCCCCCAGCCACCCCCCGCCCACGATCCCGCCCCCCTTCACATAACCAGGGCCATCGATGGCCGCCACCCGCCTCCCGGTCCGGCTCCCACCCACCAACAAAGTAAGCCACCGATCTCCGGTGCAGAGAGGGCCACAGAGTGGCTCTCTCTGCACCGGATGGCTTAAAAAGGGTATTGCAGGATGCCTCCATATCGAGGCATCACTGCAATAACCGGAAAGCATCTGGAAGCGAGCAGGATCGCTTCCAGCTGCTTTCCACACTGAGGACGTGCAGGGTACGTTCTCAGGCGTTAACTGCCTTTTTTCTGAGGACGTACCCTGCACGTCCTCAGTCTTTAAGGGGTTAAAATGTCATGCTCTATCTGAATCATGAAATAAAAAAATTGGGTTCAGTATCCCTTTAATTAATTTCCTATACCCTATATTGCTTTGTAAAATCATTTGCACTGCGTAGCTTTTGGCTTTTCTAATGCTCATAAATTTAATAAAAGTTTTTCATGTGAGAAAAAAAATGTTTTGTGGGAGGGAGTGTGAGGGGCCTTACAGTCCGTAAAATAAAATTGAAGGGAGAGGGAGGGATTGAGCGCTGCACTACAGTAAAGGCTGGGGGGTTCCCCATGTAATGATCGCCGGGAGGAGGAAGGTGGGGGGGACCACTACAATACAGAAACAATTTTAAAAATATATAAAAATCTGCACCATTGTTAGAATATGTATAGCTCAATTCTGGAAGGCAATACCCGCTAGCTTTAATTTCATAAAAGAAAAAATAGCTTACCATTACGAGATGACTAGCTTAGCGGCAGATAAATTAAATACCAAAGAAACCTTTTTGGCCCAATGGGAGCCATATATCCTGTTCCATGAAGCTGAGTTAAGATCAAGACACAATCGACCTGAGGCATAGGGGGAAATTTACTGTTTAGGAGGCCGAGAGCTATATACTTACATACCTGCCTACTTTTTAATCCTATATATACATCAAATATTACAACCTAGAGACTTGTTAAAAATGTTAGCATAACCGTTAAGGAAACGATAGATGCTTGTTGAACCCAACCAGACTATGTTACCACTTGATTTATAAAAAATACAAAGAAGCATAAGACTGATACAAAATTTTTATTTATTCATAAATTGTACAAAAAAGATAAATGTTGAAATGTATTGATACTGTTATCGTACTGAAAAGTTGTGATTAATATATTTGTAAACATTACAAAATTGCAAATAAAAACAATTTCAAATAAAATATATAATATATATATATATATATATATATTAGGTACTAGCAGACAGCTGCAAGTACAAGTTTGCTTCCATTAATAGGAGGGGGAGAGTTGGAGAGCTGTTTGGGAGGGATCAGGGAGGTGGGAGGGTTGAGGGGGATCACTACACTGCAGAAAAATAAAAATACAACCTAAACTGCATACTGGCAGACTGTCTGCCAGTACCTAAAATGGTGGGGATGAGTGGGGGTGGGGGGAGAAGAAAGCTATTTGGGAGGGATCAGGGGGTGGGAGGTGTCAGGTGGGAGGGTAATCTCTACACTACAGCTAAACTTAACCTTTCAAGCTACCTGATAAACCCCTCCACTGCCAGGAATAATAGAAGTGTAGTGCGCCTCTGCAATTAGTGGCCTTCTAATTTAAAAAAAACTATGGCAAATCCATATGTCTGCTATTTCTTAACAAAGGGGATACGAGAGAAGCTTTTACAAGCATTTGTGTCATGATTGCACAAGAGGTATGAAAACAATTTAAGTGAGAAACACAAAGTTTGTGAAAAAGTTAACAATTGTTTTATTATATGATCACATTTGGCGGTGAAATGGTGGCATGAAATATACCAAAATGGGCCTAGATAAAAACCTTGGGTTGTCTACTTAAAAAAAATATATAAGTGAACATAGCTGGATAAAGGTAAAGGGCACGTGGCATCTTCTTTGTTTTGTGTAATGGGATCATCAGTAGTTTGTTGTTAGATGTGTTTAGTGAATGAAATGTGATTCATAAAAATGTAAGGTTTCACTTTCTTTCTTTGGAGAATATATTAAAGGGACATGAAAATTATGGACACAACTACAGTAGCACAGTCCTGACTCATAATGCTATTGGTTGTCAACCTGTGCCTGTAGCTCTCTTCAAAGCTGTTTAAAGTCATTATTTTGACACCTTACTGATACTGTGGGTCAAGTCCCAAATTTTCTTACTGGGTGCCGCCATCTTGGAATTTAGGTATTCTTGCACTCTGTGACAGAAGCAATTTGCATTCAAAGATCAATGCTGTTAACAGCTTTTTGACAAATGTATTGTGCAGTTTGGATTAGTGTTCCAGATCTGTATTGTGTGTGTGTGGTAACCCGAAGGGCATGATACAGCTGTGAAAAAGACAGCAACTTAACTGATCTGTGATTGTTCACCACCTCAATCACAGGATGCAAGAATACATGAGCTCCAAGATGGCGGTGCCCAGTATGGAAATGCAGAGCTTCACCAACAGGCACCTGTAAAGTGTTAAAGAGAATGACTCTAAAGAGAGCTGCAGGCACAAGAGGAAAAACAATAAACTGGTGAGAAGTAAATATTCTGTTGAAGTTGTGCCCAGCAGTTTAATGTCACGTCACTGCTGTTATGGTTGTTATGTTTAGTTTATATGCAACTCTATTATTTATTTCTATTGTACTTATTTCCTGTTTTGCATTTCCTGTTCCTGTTGATCCTCTGCTAAGGTCATGGCTTCTGTACACTAAAGCCTTGTACTGTCATTATTTTTACCACATGAAACATGGTGTCAGAAGTATCAGAATCTGCACTGTTTCTACACATCTGCTGCTAAGAACTTGCCAATCTTGCAGTGAGAGACTTTAGAGCTGATTGTGCCTCTTGTAGCAATTGCAGTCCTGCCCTGAAAGCTGAGCACTGGAAGCAAGAAAACCAGCACCATGGCAACTGCTAACAGCATTCCACTGCATGAGGCAATGAGGGTGAGTGGGGATTGCAGCAGTAACTGGGACAACTTCAGAGCTGAGTTTGAGGATTACTCCCTAGCCAGAGGGTTAAATGAGAAGTCTGCAGCAGTACAAGCAGCCACACTGAGGAGGGTGATGGGCAGTGAATGCCACCATATTTATAAGCATAATTTGAACCTCACAGAGGAGCAAAAGAGTGACACGAAAGCCATCCTAGATGCATTAGAAGCTTTTTTCAGACCTTCTAAAAATGTCATATATGAAAGATATATATTTGGCAGCTGCAAGCAAGAAGAAGGTGAAGCAATAGATAACTTTGTCACACGGCTAAGAGAAAAAGCTGCAAGCTGTGAGTATGGCTCTCTGAGAGATCAACTTATTTGTGACAAAATAGTTCTAGGTATTAATAGTGAAAGCACATGCCGCCGCCTATTGAGGGAACATGATTTAAACTTACAAGCAGCAATTGAGATATGTTGTACTGCAGAACTTACTGATAAACATATGAGAGCTATGGAGCAGGATAAACAGACTGACAGTATCACTGCAGCCTCCAAGCAACAGCTAAGCTTGAAGAACCACCAGCAGAAGATTTAGCACAAAAATCACCTACGCATTTTACCTATGAGCAAGCCTGCATCCTGCAAGTACTGTGGCAGTGTGTATGTACGAGAGAAAGAACAGTGTCCTGCTTATGGGAAAATCTGTAGAGCATGTGGTAGACTAAATCATTTTGCTGGAGTATGTCTGTCAAGTAGAATGGAAGCAAGAAAACTGCACACAATTGAGCAAACGTCAGATTCTGAGGATGCACATTTACATAGCACTGATGTGGTTTATTCAAAAGAATGCATTGGTGCTGTAAAATCTAAGAGCCAAATATGTTTTGTAAATCTCAGATTAAATAATATATGCCAACCCTGTCAGCTGGACTCAGGTGCAACGTGTGATGTCATGAGTTTAAAAGACGAGATGAAACTGGCACCTAGGATACTTCTTCAGCCAAGTAGCACCAAATTGAAGTTATATTCAGGGGAACTAATGGAATCTTTGGGACTTTTCCAAACAGAATGCAGCATACGTGAGCGTATTCACAAACTTGAATTTGAGATAGTTGAATCCAATCAGAAACCACTATTGTCGGGTTCAACATATGAGCGCCTGGGTCTGATGCAGTTCACCATTCCTGCTGAGCTACACAATGTCGATAATTTGCCTGCAAAAAGTGTCTATAGTGATGTGTTTGATGGCCCAGTAGTATCTGTTCCAGGAGAGGTACATTTTTAACTTGATCCTAGCATTCCACCAGTACAATGTGCCCCACGCAATGTGCCAGTAGCCATTAAGCTGCAGGTCAAAGCACAATTTGGTAAGTATGAAGCTGAAGGGCATCTTACTTCAGTATCAGAGCTTACAGATTGTATAAGCAACATGGCAGTTATTAGGAAGCCTGAGAAGATCAGAATTTGCATTGATCCCAAGTTTCTGAACATGGCCCTAAAACGGTCACACTACTTACTGCCAACACTTGACAACATTCTGCACAAACTACCCAAAGCATGGGTTTTTACGCTTGTTGATGCGAGAGATGCTTTTTTACAGTGCAAACTGGATGAAAAGAGTAGCTATATGACAACCTTCTGGACTCCTTGGGGCAGAAAGAGATGGCTGAAACTGCAGCATGAACTATTATGTGGGCTCCACAGAATTGAGCCAATAGCTGATGACATTCTTATAGTTGGCTGTGGTAATACAGATGAAGAAGCTGAGCATGACCATGATGAGAAGCTAACAGTACTACTGGATCATTGCAGGCAGGTGATGCTCAGACTCAGCGTAAATAAATTGCAGTTCAAGGTACAAGAAAGTCGTTTCCATGGACATATCCTATCCTCAGCCTGGTGACACCAAAGCGGTACAGCGTTTTATTGGCTTTGTCACATAGCTAGCTGCACTTGTCTGAGGTGTGTCAGCCATTGAGAAGACTTCTGGACAAAAATGCAGTTTGGCACTGGCTTCCCAAGCATGACCAGGCAGTGGAGGAGATAAAACGCTTGGTCACCACTGCCCCGGTGTTGAAATATTATGATGTCACAAAGCCTGTCACAATACAAAGTGACTCAAGCAAAAATGGCCTAGGATGTTGTCTATTGCAAGAAGGTCAGCCAGTTGCATATGCGTCCAGAGCTCTTTCGTCAGTAGTGCAGAATTATGCTCAAATTGAAAAGGAATGTTTAAGCATTGTGTTTGCTTGCCAGCGTTTTATGTGCTCCCAAGCGTCTGCAGAGCATGATGCTTACATTGCAGCATTACAACCCCAATGTTGTCTAAAAGCCAGGATGTGAAATGTATATCAGTGATACCCTGAGCAGAGCTACAATGGATCATGTGGCAACCGGAGGTGAGCATGAACATCATACAGTTTGTTTGCTGCAACAGGAACAAACTTTCTTTGCTGAAGTCAATCAAGCAGACTATCTAAATGTCTTAGATCAGCGGTTACATCAGCTCATACAGCATACAGATAGAGATGTAACTTTACAAGCACTGAAATCTATTGTTCTGAGTGGGTGGCCAGTTGAAAAGGATGCAGCACCTGCAATTGTGAAGGAATATTGGTCCTTCAGAGATGAGATCAGCGTACAAAATGGTATCTTATACAAAGGTCCAAAAATCATAATACCAAAGTCACTAAGAGCAGAGATGTTATTATGCAACACTCAAGTCACATTGGGGGTGAGGCATGCTACAGACAAGCTTGTGATACTCTTTACTGGCCTAACATGCAAGGTGAAATCAAAGACTTTGTCAGCAATTGTCCCACTTGCAATGAATATGCACATTTGCAAAAAAAAGAAACCATGATGTTACATGAGATACCTACACGTCCTTGGCATATCGTCAGTATAACTACGTAGGAAAAGAGTATCTGATATTAGTCAATCATTGCTCAGACTTCTGGGAAATTGAACTTCTTCATGACTTATCCACTGAAACTACAGTTAAGAGGTGCAAGGCTCAGTTTGCACGTCATGGACAACCAGATAAAGTGATCTCTGATAACGGCCCTCAGTTCGTAAGCTTACAATTCAGGAAATTTTCCACTGAATGGGAGTTTGAGCATGTGACTTCTTCACCACGTCATCCACAGGCTAACGGCAAAGCTGAATCTGCTGTGAAGATTGTAAAAAATGTATGCAAGAAATCACAAAGTGATGGTAAAGACCTGTGGAAGGCCATCTTACATTGGAGAAACACTCCAACCGAGGGCATGGATAGTAGTCCAGCACAGAGACTGATGTCAAGGAGATTAAAGAACTTATTACCATTTGCCAACAAAGTTACGACTTGAGTATTCAAGGCACGATATGACACATCTGCCAGAGATTTGCCTGAATTTAATATTGGGGAACAAATCTGTATGAAACCGCTGCCTGGAGATCGAACAAGTCGTTGGAGAATGGGTACATGTTTGCAAAAAGTTGCACCACGCTCCTATCTTGTGGACATTGAAGGAACCCTCTATCGCCGCAATCCTGTGGATCTGCGAGTGGCTGAGCAGCCTGATTCTCAATATCCAGTTGACAGACCAGACTCATCTGATATTATAAGGACACACCATTGGCAGTAAGGAGGTGATGCCACAGACTAATATTAATGACAAGCAGGTATATCTCATGGCAGTCAAGCACAGAGCATGCCAGCAAGTATTGAGAAGAGCCCAGTAACCTCAGAGAGGGCTAAGAAACTCTTTGTACAGGGAGGGCCAGTCTTCACCCGTAGTGGCAGACATTCATAACCGCCCAAGAGACTTAACCTGTAGAATGTGTTATTACAAGGACTCATCCAAATTTCACAATGTTGATTTATTAACACTAAAAGAGGGACAAGAGGAAAAACAATAAACTGGTGAGAAGTAAATATTCTGTTGAAGTTGTGCCCAGCAGTTTAATGTCACGTCACTGCTGTTATGGTTGTTATGTTTAGTTTATATGCAACTCTATGACTTATTTCTATTGCACTTGTTTCCTGTTCCTGTTGATCCTCTGCTAAGGTCATGGCTTCTGTACACTAATGCCTTGTACTGTCATTATTTACACCAAGTCAAAATTAAACTTTCATGAGTCAGAGCATGCGATTTTAAGTAACTTTCCAATTTACTTGCATTATTAAATTGTGTACATTCTTTTTATATTCACACTCTCTGAGGCACCAGCTTCTACTGTTGCATGTTCAAGAGTATATACGTACATGCATTTTGTGATTGGCTGATGACTGTCGCATGATACAGGGAGTAGGAAATGTAAACAAATTGTGAAAATGTTCATAAAATAATCTACTGCTCTTTTAAGTACTATTGCATTGTCTTGTTAGTGTGCATTTGTTGATTAGGCACTTCTGCTGTATTTAGCGTTCCTTTAAACAGTTCAATTACAGTTTAATATTTTTTAAAGGAACATTAAATTACCAGTGTCTAGCAACCATTGTCTAGCAACAACAAAAAAATGGAATGTGCTTTCATGATTTATTCTTTTTATTTTTCCTGTTATTTAAGTAGTTATTTTGTGTCATCCTGCCCCCAGAGTGATTGGAATGAAACATTTTAAACTTTGTTTGTTTTATTAATGCAGGAACTAAGTAATATCTATCCCTAACTACCTATATCAATATAAACAACATAAACATACTCAACCAATATGTCCTTAGACTGAAAAATAACGCAAAGTTTACTTACAAAATGATAGAAATTTTTATCTCCAGAAATTTCTCAAAATGTTTGGGAATCTAAAATTGTGTATTTGTATCCATATTTTTAGAACATGTGCTGTTTCCTGTATGTTAATTAACAACCAGTTCTTGATTAGAATGATAGATAGGAATAGTCACTCAGCACATTGTAGGACGGTTTTCCCTTTTTTACTTTATGGCTTTTTAATGAGTAAAAGTATTTGCAAGTTTATCTCAGTACTTTGGCCTATATAGAGTAAGAGCTGTTTAAAAGGCAGCCATAAGTTTAGTGATTAGTTGCCAATGAAGGTCCCTGGTGGTCAGGCACATCCACATTGCTAAAGCTGTGTAGTTATAGAAACAAAATATTGACAGAGATAAGAAACTGTGCCATGGCTTCAGGTATCAAGTATATTGCTGTGAGCATTAGGCCACCATACCCCCATATATACAGAAGGAAGAAGAGGGCGACTCCTAGTGCAGAACAATATGATAACAGATCCCCAAGCACCGTTCCCCACAGCTGTATACTCACAATGTGGAAAGCACACAATCGTGCAACTCAAGCATACTGGGTATATTGCAGTGGCCCAGTGCACATACAGGTAGCGATGATCCGGTGCCTCGTAGGAGAAAGATAACCTGAGGAAACAGTGAGGTATCGCTGAGAAACGCGTAGCGTGTTGTTACTGATAACATTTGTATTCAACAAGTTGTCATTGCTTTTATTACATATTTTTTATAAAGTTCATTTTTATTCTTATATATTTGGAGTCTCCTGTTCTATTTCTTTCTCCTACGAGGCACCGGATCATCGCTACCTGTATGTGCACTGGGCCACTGCAATATACCCAGTATGCTTGAGTTGCACGATTGTGTGCTTTCCACATTGTGAGTATACAGCTGTGGGGAACGGTGCTTGGGGATCTGTTATCATATTGTTCTGCACTAGGAGTCGCCCTCTTCTTCCTTCTTTATTTCCAGTCTGCAGAATCTGATTTTGATTCCAGGAGGAGCTGCCCTGCAAATTGGTGCACAGTATACTGGGACACTGTTAAGTACCCAGAACATCTACCTAGGCATTATCTTTGCCATCATACTCTGTGAGTATTGCTTCATTGTATGTGAATTGTGTTTATCTTGTTACAATTGGCTACACTAGGAGGCGCCCTTTTTCTTGCTTTATATACCCCCATATATGTTAGCTAACTGTAGTCAGAAAGTACAAATGATTGTCATCTGATACAAACCTGCATATACTGTAGAATTAATCAAAAGCTTATAGCAATTTTATGAGCAGCAAAGTTGGTTTTGAGAATGTCCTGGTACTGCAGTTTTGTGTCCAACAGTATATTTTACATTTCTTGTAACAATTTAAGCCCTATAGCCCATAGACATGGCACAGATGCCTCAATATTCCATGACACCTATAACAGAACATAAAGTGGAGCTTTCTGTAGATGGATTTCCAACATATTTAAGTAAAAAATCCTATTTTTGTTCTGGCAATAATAGCAGCTGTAATTACATAGAAAACGTTTTACTGGGGTGTGTATTGTAGAGGTTATAAAAGTAAGGTCACTTCACGGAAATGTTTAAGAGTTCTGGGATTTTGCAGTGAACTAGGGATAGACCTGACGTTGGCTACAAGATTACAAAGCTGACTTGAAAGCTTTCCCAGCTTTTCCTGTAACCAATAAGTCTTCTGGGTCTATTAATGTTGCTGTGACTTACTATTCATATTTGGTTAGTTCTAGAAAATTCTTTCTTTCTCAAAAAAAAGTGCAAAATAAATAATTTAAATCTATGATTTTATTAGATGAATGTGCATTATTGCTGTTTACCTCACTTCCTATGTTGTATCCAATTAGGGACAGATAAAAATGAGCTCCTGCAGATATTAACCAATCTCTGTGTAGCATATAGGCACATTCTTGGTGCATTTCAGCCTCTTGTGGGCAGTGGAAACCCTACAATTTTCAAGGCTAGATTACAGGAAAAGCAGGTAAAATAAACAATGACAGCGCATTGCAATGTTTTTATCACATTTTCCTTATTTCAAATTTTTAGGCCAGATTTTAAGTGGAGCACAAACATTTGCGCACTAGCGATAAGGGGTTTATCGCCGGTGCTTGCGCTCGTCTTTAGACATGTGTATCTAAATGTGTTTATTAAAGCCCTTTGCCTGCTTTTGTTTTTCTAACACCTGAGACCTCATATCTTTCAGCCCTTATAACTTTTTGAGCAATATTTCTTTTATAAATAATTTTTATTATTTGGTGTTATGAGTGTAACTGTAATGTGTAATGCATTTTTGATTTGTTTTGTGACACTTTTTTTGTTTTGCAAAATAGTTAACCAGAGCACTGAGGACAAGCTAACCTGATGAGTGTTAACTTCAGTGAAAAAACAAATGCGCACAAACACCCGCGATAAACCCCTTATCGCTCGTGCATAACAATTAGTGCTCCACTCGTAATCTGGCCCTTAATCTCCAGCAACGTAAATATTTTTTCAATGTAAGAGGCAAGAGCAATCAAATTGTGGAACTCATTACCTAAGGTGGTAGTAAATGCCAATACCTTAGATACTTTTTTAAATGGTTTAGACATATTTCTAGCTAGAAACAGTATTCAGGAATATGATTGCTTGTGTTAAATGGGTCACCTTTTTCAATGGGATTAATTTAAACTCAACTGAAACTTTTACTGTAAATAAATTAAGATTTATATAGATTGAACTCGATGGACTTCTGTTTTTTTTCAACCTCATCTACTATCTTACTATGTATAACCTCACAGCACCAACAGTAGAATGTACCTTGCAGAAAACGTGTATAACTTTACAGGGGACAAGTGTGAGAACCTCTTGGGTTAGCTGTAGTAGAATGTGATCATAAAATAAGATTCCACATGTAGCACCCCACTAGATATTTTAGTGCTCCTCTCCCCTTTGACCTTTGAAATTTTTGGCCAAGTGACTAAAATGTATGCACACTTTATATAAGTGTAGACAAACTTCAAAATGTTGTAAGGGTAGTAACTAGGGTTGCCACCTCGGCCATGGTTTCCTGGACACTTATGAGTTACACATGCTGTAGGGTGTGCAGGGAGGAACATGTAATGTGCTGTTTATCAGCACTATTCATGTGATGTCCAGAGGCACAATGCATGTTCCGCCCTGCTTACCCTGCAGCATGCGTAACTCATAAGTGTCTAGGAAAACATGGCCGAGGTGGCAACCCTAGTAGTAACACACTTACACAGAAATACATACAGAGACACACACTCACTCCCACACAGCCACCCACAGAAACACACACACATTCACACAGACACTTTTGTTTACACTAACCTGACAAGTAATGAATTACACTACATTTTTTTTGCAAAAAGGGCAGAATTACAATACAACATTTTCTGATTATCTTTTTGGCAAGGAAGCTATCAAATATATGATGCATTGCCAACAATATGCAGTAACTATTCAGCAGTAAGGTCAAACTGTCCTAAAAAGGAACAGACACAAGACACACACAGTCCAGACACCCACAAAACTCACAGAAACATTCACATGCACATAGACGCCCACAGAAAACTTACAAAGCAGGATTGCGAAAAGTGTGTCAGAAGTTTCTTGCATGATTCAGTCCAGTCCAGTCCTGACCAGGGGCCGATTAGGATATATGTAGTATTGTATATGATGGGATTTGCATTTATATTGTATATTCCCTTTTTTTCTCGTTTGCTTGCATGATTCGTTTGCATACTGTTTTATCTGACTAGTACAGGAATACCCAGTATTTCTTAAATAATTGTACTGAAGTCACATGTAAGCTAGCAGATCGCCAACCTATTTTGCTCCTGAGGGAGGCTTATGAGCCACTGATATCCTGTAGATAGGGCCTTTTGTTTTGTGTGACCCAGTGCAATGGGGATAATTACCTCTGTTGTACTTGTCTGATACCTGGCTATTAGCAATTGAGAGCATTTTTTTCAATTTATCTGATAACTACTGGTCTATTGACTGATCTTGCCTGTGTACATATTTTTTTTTTTTTTTATGATTTTAGAATATATTTTTTTCTCTATTTCTGAATCTAGAGTATACTTTAATAAAAGTTAAGTTTTATACTTGTCATGGAGGTTGAGACCTAAATAAGTTTTGTATGGATAATTTCTAGAGTGCTTTGGAGATGCTCTTTTTCTGTTCGTTATTTCTCTTATACAATACAAAACAGAGCAGGAAACATATAGACAATTGTCCTCAAATATGATACGCATACACAAACCTAAGCGCATAGTAACAGATCAACAGTTTGTAGAAAAAATACAGGTTTACATTCAAATAGCCCACTATTATTACAGTGATACAAAAGCGAATGTTATCAAAACTTATATCAAACCTCTTTTCTCAAATTAAGTTTCACTATATGATCCCCTAAAAATATAACATTTTACAGTGAGAGTTTCCCCTAAAGATATATAGTGGCCAATCTTTGAACACTTCACACACACACCTATAGAATAATGGGGAATACCAGGGGAACGAAAATATCTATTTAGAACCAAAGAGATGTAAATATTTTTAAATAGAATCCATAAGTATATAAGGTTTAGTATATCTTCCAACTTTTATTGCCTGCTCCTCTATCCACCCTCAGGAGGTAACCACTAAAAGGTGCCTTTTGTTTCCTATTTTGCTAAAAAGATAAATTCCATATGATAGAGCACTTTTTAAATATGTATATTTATGTTTAAAAAAAAGTTAAAAATGCCTATTTGTGCACAACTCAAATTGTTATTGTATTAAAAGATAGATAATCCCTTTATTACCCATTCCACAGTCAGTTTTGCATAACCAACAATGTTATATTAATACACTTTTTATCTCAGTAATTACCTTGTATGTACGCCTCTGCAGACTGCCCTCTTATCTCAGTTCTTTGACAGACTTGCAAATAGCCAATCAGTGCTGACTCCTAGGTAACCCCACGGGAGTGAGCACAATGTAACCTATATGGCACACATAAACTAGCGCTGTTTAGCAGTGAAAAAATGTTAAAATGCACTGAGATAAGAGGCGGCCTTCAAGGGTTACCAATAGAACAAAGCAAATTGGAAAGTTGTTTAAAATTGCATACCCTATCTGAATCATGAAAATGTAATTTTGGCTAGACGGTCGCTCAATTATATAGGGCAATTCCAAAAGCAAAAAAGTTATTTTATTTTTTTCAGTACCTGAACATAACCCCCCCACACACACACACACACTTCAGGGGTTAACAAAAGAAAGTCCATTAGCTTTTGCACTCTCACAAACAGGAACTCACATGCCAGGGTGCTAAGAACCAAGTAAGTAGTGGATATGGAACAAAGCACTCACTGGTCTTGAAAAAGTGTCCAAACTTGATTTATTTTATGTGACGTTTCGGGGTGTTCAACGATAGGTTGGTCTGATGAAAGGGTGAACACCCCGAAACGTCACATAAAATAAATCAAGTTTGGACACAATCACTGCCTAGTTCGTTTGTTTCACTATATAGCTTGACACAATATATACATAGCTGTCTGACTAACGGATCTTGCTGTAATTGGTTATACACCCCTAGCCCTGCGTCATACACGCACTGAACTTATGCAAATTAGCCATGCGGTTTTGAATAGAACCACTTACTCGCTGGCTCCATAATTGCGCCCAAACAATTTTACAGAAAGCTGATGTTGCTCTGCAACAACTGAACGGCTCCTTCCACCCTGAATGTATTATCAAGGATTACATATTAGGTGAATTGCAAGCACATAGATATTCTCTCTATATACATTTGATCCTCTGCACGCATTGCAGAATGGTTATACAACATAATACTAGCGTGATCACTGTCCATATAGGCATACTTTATTCCCTGCAAACCGGTGTGCATATGACACACACAATGCTAGCCTGACAATGTATGATACTAATATATTTACAAGCACAACCTATGAGTGATATGGGACACAGTTGAATATTAATCCCAGTATATAACATCCCACATACACCAGTGTATATACATTGGGCTTGTATTCTGTAATATTTAATACAAAATCAAGTGTAGGATCATTGGTTTGATATAATTATTAACAACTAGATAGGGCCTGATACACTAGAATGGCACCTTATATGATTGAATGATATTTGGGGATATTACTCTACACACTTTCTTTACTATGTATTTATTTTCTGTATAGCTATCACATCTCTGATGGGGAAACATTTTATTTATGTTGTGTTTTGGTTTCTGTAATTTTTTAAATGTATGTTTATACCGGTATCCAGGCAACAATGTGTTTGCCATGGTAACGCTTTTTGGCGCAATTATTTGCACTGTTTGATGGAAGGGGCTTATTGTGTTTAAAGTCACCATTTTTCATTTGCACTGTGTTTGGTCTGAGGAAGGGTTCTGCGAACCCCGAAATGTTACCACATAATAAATAACTAACGCCTAGATTACAAGTCTTGTGTTAGCCTTAAAAAGCAGCGTTGAGAGGTCCCAACGCTGCTTTTTAATGCCCTCTGGTATTACGAGTCTTGAAGGTACAGGTGTACCGCTCACTTTTTTGGCCAGACTCGAAAATACCGCAAATCCACTTATGTCAATTGCGTATCCTATTTTTTCAATGGGATTTGCATAACGCCGGTATTACGAGTCTTCAAAAAAGTGAGCGGTAGACCCTCTCCTGTCAAGCCTGGTACCGCATTTTAAAGTCAGTAGTTAAGAGTTTTATGGGCTAACGCCATAGTCTAACCCTAACACCCCCCTAACTTAAATATAATTTAAATAAATCTAAATAAAATAACTACAAATAAATAAATTATTCCTATTTAAAACTAAATACTTACCTATAAAATAAACCCTAAGCTAGCTACAATATAACTAATAGTTACATTGTAGCTAGCTTAGGATTTATTTTTATTTTACAGGCACCTTTGTATTTATTTTAACTAGGTACAATAGTTATTAAATAGTTATTAACTATTTAATAGCTACCTAGTTAAAATAAAGACATATTTACCTGTGAAATAAAACCTAACCTAAGTTACAATTACACCTAACACTACACTATAATTAAATTAATTCTGTAAACTAAATACAATTAAATACAATTAAATAGAATTATCTAAAGTACGAAAACAAACAAACACTAAATTACAGAAAATAATAAAATAATTACAAGTTTTTAAAACTAATTACACCTACTCTAATCCCCCTAATAAAATAAAAAAGCCCCCCAAAATAATAAAAAGCCCTACCCTATACTAAATTACAAATAGCCCTTAAAAGGGCCTTTTGCGGGGCATTGCCCCAAAGTAATCAGCTCTTTTAGCTGTAAAAAAAAGTACAATACCCCCCCAACATTAAAACCCACCACCCACACACCCAACCCTACTCTAAAACCCACCCAATCCCCCCTTAATAAAACCTAACACTAACCCCTTGAAGATCACGCTACCTTGAGAAGTCTTCACCCAACCGGGCCGAAGTCCTCAACGAAGCCAGGTGAAGTGGTCCTCCAGACGGGCAGAAGTCTTCATCTAACCCGGGAAGAAGAAGTCTTCTAGACGGGCAGAAGTCTTCATCCAGACGGCATCTTCTATCTTCATCCATCCGGCGCGGAGCGGCTCCTTCTTCAAGACATCCGACGCGGAGCATCCTCTTCAAACGACGTCCAACTGAAGAATGAAGGTTCCTTTAAATGACGTTATCCAAGATGGCGTCCCTTCAATTCCGATTGGCTGATAGAATTCTATCAGCCAATCGGAATTAAGTTAGAAAAAATCCTATTGGCTGATGCAATCAGCCAATAGGATTGAGCTGGCATTCTATTGGCTGTTCCAATCAGCCAATAGAATGTGAGCTCAATCCTATTGGCTGATTGCATCAGCCAATAGGATTTTTTCTACCTTAATTCCGATTGGTTGATAGAATTCTATCAGCCAATTGGAATTGAAGGGACGCCATCTTGGATAACGTCATTTAAAGAAACCTTCATTCTTCAGTTGGACGTTGTTTGAAGAAGATGCTCTGTGTCGGATGTCTTGAAGATGGAGCCGCTCCACGCCAGATGGATGAAGATAAAAGATGCCGCCTAGATGAAGACTTCTGCCCGTCTGGAGGACCTCTTCTTCCCGGCTTGGATGAAGATTTCTGCCCGTCTGGAGGACCACTTCGCCCGGCTTCGTTGAGGACTTCGGCCCGGTTGGGTGAAGACTTCTCAAGGTAGGGTGATCTTCAAGGGGTTAGTGTTAGGTTTTATTAAGGGGGATTGGGTGGGTTTTAGAGTAGGGTTGGGTTTGTGGGTGGTGGGTTTTAAAGTTGGGGGGGTATTTTACTTTTTTTTACAGCTAAAAGAGCTGATTACTTTGGGGCAATGCACAGGGTAGGGCTTTTTATTATTTTGGGGGGCTTTTTTATTTTATTAGGGGATTAGAGTAGGTGTAATTAGTTTTAAAAACTTGTAATTATTTTATTATTTTCTGTAATTTAGTGGGGTTTTTTTCCGTACTTTAGATAATTGTATTTAATTGTATTTAGTTTAGGGAATTAATTTAATTATAGTGTAGTGTTAGGTGTAATTGTAACTTAGGTTAGGTTTTATTTTACAGGTAAATTTGTCTTTATTTTAACTAGGTAGCTTAACTAGGTAGCTATTAAATAGTTAATAACTATTTAATAACTATTGTACCTATTGTACCTAGTTAAAATAAATACAAAGTTGCCTGTAAAATAAAAATAAATCCTAAGCTAGCTACAATGTAACTATTAGTTATATTGTAGCTAACTTAGGGTTTATTTTATAGGTAAGTATTTAGTTTTAAATAGGAATAATTTATTTAATTGTAGTTATTTTATTTAGATTTATTTAAATTATATTTAAGTTAGGGGGGGCTAGGGTTAGACTTAATAATAAATATAAAATAAATATAATGTAGGTGTCGGCAATGTTGGGGGCAGCAGATTAGGGGTTCATAAGTATAATGTAGGTGGCGACGGTGTCCGAAGCGGCAGATTAGGGGTTAATAATATAATGCAGGTGTCGGCGATGTCGGGGGCGGCAGATTAGGGGTTAATAAGTGTAAGATTAGGGGTGTTTAGACTCGGGTTCATGTTAGGGTGTTAGGTGTAGACATTAAAAGTATTTCCCCATAGGAATCAATGGGGCTGTGTTAAGAGCTGAACGCTGCTTTTTTGCAGGTGTTAGGTTTTTTTGTCAGCCGGCTCTGCCCCATTGATTCCTATGGGGAAATCGTGCATGAGCACGTTTTACTGCTCACCGCTAACGTAAGCAGCGCTGGTATTGAGGTAAGATGTGGAGCAAAATTGCTCTCTGCTCACTTTTCTGCGGCTAACTCCGGGTTTCTAAAAACCCGTAATACCAGCGCTGTCTGTAGGTGAGCGGTGAGCATAAACTGCTCATTAGCACCACACAGCCTTACCGACAAAACTCGTAATCTAGCTGTAATATTTTATCTAAATCCAGCGAGTGCAGTCCTTGATTGAAGAAACCTATTTTCTATATATATATACTGTATATAAATAAAATATATGTTGTAGTTTCAAGTCTAATCATTGTTTTAATTTCCTGAATGTAGTGACTGCATGGAATATATCTTAGAGCCTGTTGGAAACTAAAGTTAGATTATAGAGTGTACTAATGTTTTTCCTGGCTATATCTCTGCAGAGATGCATTCAGTCGATACATGAAAAGTTTTCCATGTGAGTTATGTTTATATGCTGGATATAACACTCATGTCTCAATTGCCAAAGAAATCCCAGGCTTGTGATTACTGTGGAAGTAGTCTTGGATGCCAGCAGGTATTACAACTCTGTGCTACTCAGCTATAATGTGGTTTGAACAAAAACTATATTATATACAATATACATGTTCTCTCTAATGCTAGATAGTTGCTAGACTTCAGTATTTAAGATATAAACACAACTTAAAGGGACATGAAACCCAAAATGTTTCTTTCATGATTTAGGTAGAACATACAAATTTTAAAAACCTTCCAGTTTACTTAAATTATCAAATTAGCTTCATTCTCTTGGTATCATTTGTTGAAGGAGCAGCAAAGCACTACTGGTTTCAAACTGAACACATGGGTGAGCCAATGACAATCGGTATATATATGCAGCCATCAATCAGCAGCTAGAACCTAGGTTCTTTGCTGTACCTGAGCTTGCCTAGATAAACCCTTCAGCAAAGGATACAAGAGAAGGAAGCAAATACAATTGGAAAGTTGTTTAAAATGTCTAATTATGACTTTACTGTCCCTTTAATGTAAATGATAAGCACCACTAGAAAAAAACACAAGTTTACTACAGACTGCTGAGCTTTCTGTCATCCAAAATGATAATTTTCCATTCCATTATTAAAGGATATGTGCAATAATAAAATGTAAATGACACAAAGGAGGTTAAAGTTCCATATGGGCGCTGCAATGCATTGCACCCCAACGTAGACAATTAAGCCAATAAGGGAGAAGCATACACATGGAACTGTTGTACCCTGCTTACAGCTCAGCAGCACGTCTATTGGTGGAGCTTAAGATTGTGGCTAATTCTTTTACAAGAGGACAGTGGAAAGCAGGGGTGGGTGTAAGTATTTCCTCAGTGCAGTGATGCAGGTAGGTTTTTATTTTTTTTATTAGAAAAATGATGTTAATACAATAAGGTAAAATACATACAGCAAGATCAAGAAGTACTATCTTGTTATAGAACTGTGGGAGATGTCATTATTAGCCAGTCAACAACTTATATTAATTTAAGCAAGTTTGCAAGTTACACACTTTTGTCTAAGCAACGTTGTGTTAGCTTTTTTCCTGCTTAAAGGGATACTCCAGCCAAAAATGTAATGCACGTGGATGCATTACAGTTATAAATAGAAGCATTTTTGCAATATACATATATTAGCAAAACTACTTATAGTATTCTCCATGCACCAGCATTTTAAACACAGCACTTGCTCAGAGAGTGACTCAATTTGTTAATTGGTGACAAAATACAAGCCCCACTGGCAATAGCTGCAGTATTCAAAATGCTTGTGCACTGGGAATATCTAGCTATGCTTCACATAAACACGCACATATTTTTTTTTTAACTAAAACAGTGATAATTTTTAATAGAAGCGTTTTTGCCAATACATGTATATTGCAAACATGTTTTTATTCAAATATGTAATTAATCTATGTGCATTTCAATTTTGAGCAGAATGTCCCTTTAAATATATTAAAATATTAATATGCTTAATTTTGTGATTTTTCATTTTAAACCTACAGCTTCTGAGAATGAACATAAACATTGACTGCTGTTTTTACTAATGAATCTCAATATCTTTAATAATACATGAACAAGATGATTTTAGCATGAGCTCCTATGGATTATTATTAAGTTGTACATAAGATTGTTACCCATTGAACCTTTGGAGAGCTACGTATTTCTCTAGTTTTAATGTATTTCAGTTACTGGTGTATTTATGAACAGGCATAAAAGGACCATGCATACAGTAGCAGACTTATGGGGGCAGCAAATATTAACCCCCCGATGTCCCTGTTTACAGGGCAGTCCCATGATTCCTCCATGTTTACCTAATAACATGCTGCTCAGGGAACATGTAGCTGCCTGAACACCAGCGGTCACTGAAGAGTGTGCTACTGTTTGAAATTATGACAGTGTTTTTCAACCCCAATCCTCAAGTACCCCTAACAGGCCAGATTTCCATGATATCTTAAAGGGACAGTAAAGTCAAATTTACATTTTCATGATTCAGATAGGGCATGTAATTTTAAACAACTTTCCAATTTACTTATATAATCAAATTTGCTTTGTACTCATGGTATTCTTTGTTGAAGTCTAAACCTAGGTAGGCTCATAGGCTGATTTCTAAGCCCTTGAAGGCTGCCTCTTATCTCTGAGCATTTTATTAGTTTTTCACAGCTAGACAGTGCTAGTTTATGTGTGACATATAGGTAACATTGTGCTCACTCCAGTGAAGTTATGCACAAGTCAGCACTAATTAGCTGAAATGCAAGTTTTTTAAAAAAAAAAAAGCACATAGATAAGGGAGCAGTCTGCAGAGACTTAAATAAAAAGTAATCACAGAGGTAAAAAGTGTATTAATATAACAGTGTTGGTTATGTAAAACTGGGGAATGGTAAATAAAAAGATTATCTATGTTTTTAAACAATACAAATGTTCAAGTAGACTGTGCCTTTAACTAGAGCACAGGTGAAATAATCAGCTGATGGTTACCAACCTGCTCTCACCCACCAGCTGATTATTTTACCTGGGCTCTAGTTAAGATATGAAAATCTGTCCGTTAGCCTGGTACTTGAGGACTAGAGTTGAGAATCACTGATGTAGAATACCTGCAAGAGAGTTAAAGTGATTTTAAAACAAAGCATATGTTATTTACAAAAAAAAGTGTTAATCTCACCCTATATATAGATAAGTTTATACTGTTAGGTAAGGTCAGGCAGACTTGCTGGGCCTATGGCTCTTATCTGCCGTCAATATCTATGAATGCCTTTTTATTATATATATCTATATGTGCCGAAAGTATATTGCTAACTCAACGCCTCCGGCCGCCCACGGGACATCGCTCTTCTTCAATGAGGTGACGTTTTCACCTTTAAACCAATAGCTGTGCATGTCAGCTGACAGTATTCTGTATCCACACATGGCTATTGGTTTTGGTTTGAGTATTGATATGTTAGCAGCCTTGATTGAGACGCTAACTACCATAACAAGTGAGAATTTAACATTTTGGGCTAGATTAGTGGAGCGCTAATTTATAAAATTTGCCAGTTTGCAGGCACGCAATAAATAACCAGCCATTACAAGTGGCTGGTTATTGCTACCGCAAACTCAATGAAGCAATTATAAAATTAACCATGGATCAGATCTCTGGTTAATTTTATAAATGTCCACCAAATGCCCCCAAAATACAGTGTAATATCCTTTATTAAAAAATAAAGATAGCAGCATCTTTATTTTTTTAATAAAGTAACTGCACGAAGCAGTTATAAGGGGCGAAAGTTGGAGTTTGTAGGGTTTTAGAAAAAAAACATCACTGAAAAGTGCCTTTACATTGAGGTCTATGGGAACTGTGTGTTCCCAGTAAATTATACTGTATATGTATATGCTTATATACAGTACATGTATATATATGTGTATATACACATATCAACACATAAATATATATATTTACAATTTGCTGCCATTGCTGTGCGACTTACCCCTTCCGCTGCGCTAGTTCTCATGCCGTGTCTCCCATTGGAGCTTATGGAAGCGTGCTCTCGTGACTTCAATGCTTCCCAGCCATGAGAATGTGAGCTCGCGTTCGCATTGCAGCTAACTTGTAATAGCAGCATGCGCTGGTATTACTTAGTGGAGCGCAAATATCGCTTTTGCGAAAACGATATTTTGCGCTCCATTTGTAATCTAGCCCTTTAGCTCTGTTTGGCCAGATACTGAAACAAATGTGGCAAGGTGTAGGATATCTGATGACATTTTCCATATTCAGGGTGTGCTGCCATATTTCACAGAGGCAAAGGTCCAAATGAGTTCCATTATCTGCACCATGGAAAATTTAATTCACAAAAACACACTGATTTTTACTTGCAGCACTTACAAAAACATACTCACATACAGTGGCATTTATGGGTACAGGTGCAATAGAAACTGGATGGCAAACTTTCAGAAGAATGACATGCGTTAATCCATTTGAACATGTTATTATAAGATTTCGACCCTGCTATTGTGTGTTTAACCCCAACAAAGTACTCACTAAGCACTGCTGGTCCTGAATGTAAAACGTAGCTGATCCAATCTTCAGTTCTAGCCACACAACTCTGATATAAAATAGTGATGCTGATTGGATCTGCTGCGTTTTCTGCTTGGGACCAGCAGAGCTCTGCAAGTCCCCAGTGGTAAATCTACTGTGTGTTTAACACCTTTGCGGGGGTTAAAAATACAATAGTCTATCCCCATTGACACCCACATGCCAAAATCCTGCTGTAACCACAAAGAGACAAGACTAAATCAGAATATACCCTTTAGGGAACAGACAATCTCAGCCTTGGCCGAAGGGCACAAACTTAAACCCCTCTCAAAAATCAAAGAGAATGTACCCAATATCAATATGAACTGGCTCTCACACTCCCAGCTCAATCACTTCTTAATGACACACAAGCATAAACACAACCTCACACAACAACCATCAGTTTTATCTAGGGTACAGGAATCCAGCTACAAATTTTTATCTAGGTGGTATCTCACCCCTAGTAGGCTAAAACACATATATAAATCAGCCTCTGGGAGGTGCTGGAGAGATTGTGGAGGTGAAGGCACTCCCACGCATATCTGGTGGGACTGCCCCGGTTTGGATACGTATTGGACGGAGATTGAAAATTATATTAGGGTAGCAACTGTGAAACCATTGCAGAATAGTCCCAAGACACGCCTATTCCTTTCACTACCCAAACTCGAGAGCAAGGCAGGTAGGGCCCTAAGGTTAGTCATGTTAAACGAAGCTAAGATGTTAATTCCGAAACACTGGAAGACTAGGAATATTTCAACGGTTGGAGAGTGGCAGCGTCAGGTCGACACCCTAATACACCTGGAAATGTATCACCACATACAGCACGACTCCTTAGATATACAAGACCTTATGCTAGCACAGTGGATTGAGTGCAAGGCACATCCAGGTTAGGGGTTAGTGGGGGAACCAGTCAGACCACCAGTGTAGGATTTTAGTTTCATAACTCTTCTTGAGAATAGCACAATGGGTAGAGAGGTACACTACATTTTATTTTTTATTTTTTATTTCTTAATTGTAACAAGAACAGCTTTGAATTTGTAGTTTTCCTTTACATTTCTTACCACATGTTAATTTTAAACTTGCTTATGGCACCAACCAGTGCGAAACGTGTATATGGACATCAAATTTAAAAGCTTAATTGAAATAACCAAACATGGACATTATGTGACTGCAATGAAAAAAGTTTATTGAACAAGGCATGGGTGCAAATATCTTGAACATCTCATGTAAACATAAAACATTGAATAATTTGTAACATTTGCATGATTTTCAATAAAGCTCTTTTGAAAAAAAAAATAATAAAAAATACTATAGTCTAGGGTCTTTAAATTTCAGGATAAGAACATTTAATTTGTTTTTCTTTTGTAAGATGATGAGAGTCCATAGGTGTCCATAACATGTTGGATATATTTCTTGCCACTAGGAGGAGGTCAAGAATCCTCACAAGAGCTTTAATTCCTTCCACCTCCTCTCCCCACCCAGTTTGTTCTTGGCCTCTGAGGAGAGAGGTTGAGAGAGGTGCTCTGCAAGCAAGATTTTATTATTTTTTATCTAATCATTTATTGGGAGCTCAGTCCTAACTCGGGACCCAGTACCCCTCTTCCATCTAAGCTCAGACAATCAGCATTACCAGATAGATTACCGGGATAATTTCTCCAAGATTCTGAGTGAAGCAGGGGTAAAGGAATACCTCAGTTATGGAATGTCAATAGCCTCACGGGTAAATCTCTCAGTCATAATTGCCCTCAGGTGTCACATGGGACCCCGTCCCTTTGCCTCCATCTGAGGGTTTCTGGTATATTGGCAAGTATCCTCTGCAGTATATTGTACTTGCACTGGATGGGCCCTCTACTGGATCAGCATTCTGTGAAGAAGAAAGGCCTCAGAAAGCTGGTAAGATACAGTGGAGGGGTGTTACAGGTAAGGTATGTGACTTTGACTGGATGGGCTCTCTACTGGATCAGTATTGTGTGATGGAGAAAGGCCTCAGCAAGCTGGTAAGATACAGTGGAGGGGTGTTACAGTCCAGGTAAGTGACTTAGGCACTAAACACAGCCGAGGAACTATCACTAGTACTTTCCTTATATAGTTACACTGAACAAGTGCGTGTACGCACAAAATATGTCTGCATAGGAGCCCAGTCTCCATTCCATGCTATCCATGTAATTGCGGTGTGGTGTGCTGTAATTTTTTCATGTTTTTATGGTGGAATAAACTTTGGATTTTTATCATATGAGAAGTTGACCTGTGGATATTGTGCTTTGAACATTATTGTTATTTAATTCACATTTGGCGTTGTGGATAAAAACGCAGGTTTGAGCACTGCCACTAAGCGTCTGCTATCATCCTAACTCTACTGTGTGCCGTTCATCTATGTGCATCGTATGAGTAAGACAGAGAGCACCTGTTCTCTGTTTGTTTGTTTGTTTGCATTGTATAGGTACTACATAGTTGGGGGGTTCACAGCCTTTACACATAGCACTTTACCTATGTGTTTTAACACCAAAAATTCTAGCATTCAAAGTTAAAATACCTCTTATTAAAGGGACAGTATACACCAATTTTCATATAACTTCCTGTAATAGACACTACTATAAAGAAGAATATGCACAGATACTGATATAAAAATCCAGTTTAAAAATTTTCTTAGAAGCTCCCAGTTTAGCACTGTTGAGGTTAGTCTGGGACAATCGGTGAAAGGGGCTGGGAACAGACACTCCCCCCTCCCCACTTCTCTGCATGTGAAAAGACCCATTAGACAAACAGGAACCAACTTGAATCTGTAGACATCAGTATACATCTAGAACTTTGGGGCATGGTAAGGAGTCTAAAAATCAGCACATTGTTATTTAAAACTATACTTTTTAAAAAAACAAAAACAACCTGTATGGGCTATATAAATGGATCATCTACAAAACATTTATGCAAAGAAAAATCTAGTAAACTTGCAGAAAAATTGTCCATGCTTCAACAGTGGTCAAAGGATTGTTTCCATCTGGAACAGCAGATAGAGCTCAGTTCTTCAGTCAAACAATCTCTCTCATGGTGGAGGGAAAGTCCCAATTTAACCCTTGGAACTTTTCTTCAGCCTGTCTGGACCGAAGTCACTACTGACACAAATCTGATGGGTTGGGGAGCTGTTTGGTATTCCCGGAGGGTGCAGGGAGTATGGTCTCCATTGGAGGCGAGGTTACCTATCAACATCCTAAAAGTTTGTATGATTCTTTGGGCCCTTCGATCGCGGCCACTTCTCAAACAGGAACATTTTTATTCCAGTCAGACGTCACTGCCGTGGTGTATATCAATCATCAGGTAGGAACTCGAAGTCCCTTAGCTATGCGAGAGGTATCTCACATTCTATCTTGGACAGTGGAAAACCCGCTGCACCCTATCGGCCATTCACATTTTGGAAATGAACAAGTGGGAAGCAGATTACCTAAATCATAAGTCCGTCCATCCAGGGGAATGGTCTCTTCATCAGAACGTGTTCGATCAATTAGCCCTGAGAAATAGATCTCATGTTGACAAAATTGAACAGCAAACTTCCGGTTTATTGCGGCAGGTCAAGAGATCTAAGAGGTAGTGTCTTCAGAAAATATTAATCAGGAAATTGTTGTTCCTTCACTGTGCCTAAAATCCTTCTAAGACTAAGGAACATCTACTACACAATTTGGATGAAGTTAGAGCTACTAAAGGTTTTAGACAGACTTCTAGCTTGTTTGTCCTCTTTTCAGGTCCCAGAAAGGGTCAAAAGGCTACAGCGGCGGCCTTGGCATCATGGCTAAAGCAGACTATTCATAAGGCTTACTTGGTTGAAGGAAAACCGCCTCCAAAAAGAGAAACTGTTCATTCTACCAGGTCTGTATCTACTACTTGGGCCTTCAACAATGACGCTTACAAGGCAGCAACTTGGTCTTCTCTCCATAACGTTTCTAAATTTTACCATTTTGCTATTTATGCTTTTTCTGAATCTGCTTTTGGCAGGAAAGTCCTTTAGGCTGCAGTGTTGGGCAAACAGGAACTGCCATCATTTTGTCCCACCCCTCATTAACATGGGATATCAGCTTGGGTATTGTATTTAACAACAAAATGATAAAGACGAAGAAGAAAGAAAGAAAAACAGAAAGCGGCTTCAGGGCACTATCTTCTATTTTTTAAAAGTAAAGTTAAAATTCTGATAAAATTCTGATAATGGTATTAAGTTATTATCTTAGGACCAGTGGGGGTAATGAATGAGATAAATACAATTTATAAGCGGCAGTCTTCCACCTTGGATTCACACATCCATAGAAGTGAATCTAGTCTGCAGTATCAGAATACACACATTCTCACTTCAAAAACTAGGTTGCTCGCAGATATAAGTTCCCCATGCATTTCCGCCGATAAACTGGAACCTCGGCACAAAATTATTGCACACAAACAACACAGATGCATTTCGGTCCATAAATGGACCTTTTTTAATGTGAACGTCACGAAAATGAAAATACCTGAGTGTCCTATCACTACTCTAAGTATTTAAGCTATTAGGCTAACACCCTCTTTGGAGCGTAATCGCTCTTTCCACCAATAATAAGGCTGCTGTTATTTTGGCAAAAAAGACTTGGATAATGATAAGAAAATTACCTCAGTAGGGAGACATTTTCTAGAGAAACACAATGGAAACGCTAAAGCAGTAAAATGCTGGGGATTTGAACAAGTCAAATGTGGCATTAGGGGTGGCAATACTGAAAATATCCTGTTACAGAAGGAAACCAAATGGATCTTTTTATTGAATACAGTATTCCCTAACGGAATGAATAAATGCAACAACTATTGGGCTTACTTATAATACAATACATCTATCCAATCCAAATATAAAATAAATAAATGGTCAGTGGAGTGGTTTATAATTCCAGGCAGGGCCGTCTTTAACACAGGGCAAAAGGGGCAGCTGCCCAGGGCCCAGTCTTTGTTGTGGGGCCCAACAGTCCTAGACTGCTGATGTCAGTCCTAACACACACAGTCAGTCAGTCAGTCAGTCCTAATACTGTCACAGTCAAAAGTTATCTGCTTATATGTATTTCTTAGAAATAAAAAAATTAGAAACTATGCTAGACCGTGCCGTCATGTGACATGCCAAGCTAGTGCCATGTGCTGTTTTAGGTGTGCACTGTGCAGCAGGGACATGTGCTTCTGTGGCTGATGTATAGTGTCATGCTGATACTTCACACATTAAGGTAAGGATTCTTTTATAGATTTGTTTTCTCTCTGTCTCAGATTTTACAGCTTTCCATAGTAGTTCTGCTGTTCCAGTCAGTAAACTTATATTTGTCTGCACCTCCATGCTTCCTCCTAAGTCTTTACCTTGCTTTGCTCCTATTGGCTGCCCTAAATCTATTTAACCAGCCCTAAATCTATTTAGAGCGAAATTGCATGGGGTGGGGGACCCAAGAAAATGTTTGCCCAGGGTCCAGTCAATATTAAAGACCATCTGAATAGTAAGGGACTGTATGTAAACATATAGACTAATACAGCATTATTTTGATATGGGTTATTATTAAGCCACTGCTGCGGTATGTGAATCCCATAGAGAACACTTATAGAATTGGCTTGAATAATGTAATTCTTACATGCATATACAGGATCGGACCTGTCAGATCTATAACTGTATTACTATGGCTAAAAATACATGGAATGGATGTAGCTATTATAAGTTAATACACCCACGTTACATAAGGATCAGATTTTTATGAGCTACCTACCAATAGCGCCCTGACATGGGGCTGAACATGTGTTATGGGAAACGTGAGAGTAATACCTCATAATTTTGAATTAATCCCACATTGTATCCCACATGTTATGGAATTTATACTTACTAATAAATTTCTTTCTATCCAGATGATGAGAGTCCATAGAACCCACAGAAGTTTTTGCTATATGACAGACAGCTCTTATTTGCACCTCTTAACCCTGCTTTCTGTCCTTTTTTGCCTCTCTCCTCTGCTCGGCTACACGTAAACTGAGTGGGGAGAGGAGGTGGAAGAGATTAAAAACATGAAATATAATTTGAATTCAATTTTAATATTTAATAATTCTACAGTGTATTTACTGTAAATATTTTACATTCAAATGTTCTTCACATAGGGGAAAATGTTCTATGTATTTTTTAAATAGATTTATAGTTAATAGATTTTTAAATAGATATACATACACACACACACACATATATATATATATATATATATAGAGAGAGAGAGAGAGAGAGATAGAGAGATAGAGAGAGAGAGAGAGTAGATAGAAGACATTTATCTATATCTATATATATATGTATATAGATAGATAGAAGATATATATATATATATATATATATATATATATATATATATATATATCTTGTTTCGCTTGCGGTCAAACATTTCACTTTCAACTTGTAATACACGTGCATAGCCACGCCTGTTAAAAGTTTAATTCTGGCGGTGTTTGCACGCGAGCGAAAGTGCTATATGCAGACAAGCAATTGATATACTTTCTTGTGTTACATTTTACATTTATATAGTATAAATAATAAAACACATGCAGACACACAGTTTATATACCTTCTGATACAACAAGCCTTGCTTTAAATGACCACTAAACACAGTAGAATATCATAGCCAATAAATGCATAATAAAGAGACAATGCAAAAGCACCTAGGGGTCGATTTATGAAGCAGCGGATGCCGCTTCCGACCCACTCTGCTTCAGTTCCGCCTGAAGCGGAAGTTAAGATCTCTGAGGTGGCGGACAGCAATCAGCCTGATCGAATACGATCGGGTTGATTGACACCCCCTGCTAGCAGCGATTGGTCGCAAATCTGTAGGCCAATCCGTATGGAGCTTGATGCCCCGTGTTTCCAGTGAGCCGTTATGCTCGCCGGAAACAGAAGTTATGAAGCAGCGGTCTAAAGACCGCTGCTCCATAACCTGTCCGCCTGCTCTGAGGCAGTGGACAAACATTGCCAGAAATCAATCCGATCGAATACGATCAGGTTGATTGACACTTCCTGTTAGTGGCCGATTGGCCGCGAATCGGCAGGGGGCGACATTGCACCAGCAGTTCACAAGAACTGCTGGTGCGATGATAAATGCCAACAGCGTATGCTGTCGGCATTTATCGGTGTGCGGCGGACATGATTCGATATAGCAGATCATGTCTGTCCGCACCATGATAAATTTACCCCTTAGTTTGAATTTCTTATGAGTAGATCTTTTTTTCTGACAAATGTTAGTTACATTTTTCTTCCTGATGTATTCTGTGATTCTTGCGCATGTTCAGTAGGAGATGGTGCATCAAAAAGTGTGTGTATAAAAAGATTGTAGAAAAACAACGCAAGGGTGCCAAATGGCCTAGCACAATGACAACAGAAGGATATAGAAGAGAAAGTATACACTCACAAATGAGGAGCACCTGCAGGTGCTGGTCACACAGACTGGAATTTCACAGTTGCCCAGCTGTCTCTGATATTTCAGGATACAATGGTCTTCCTCCCAAAATGAGGTTCAGAGTACTGTATGGTCCAATATTTTCAAAACTGCATGAACAAGTGTGTAATAAAAACTTATAGTTATTAAAAAAAGAACAATCAGCCAACAAAGGGCTGTTTCCTCAGGCTTATAAATCAATAATACACCATTGCAATATATACCCTACAAACATACATGATTGGTAAACGACTAATGATAAAAACCTGTGTGTGGGCTCCATGCTGTGGTCCCCATGACAACTGAAAATCCAAGAAAAAAATTGGCAGATCAATGATCACTCCATACTAATCAATATCCCAAAACTGCCATAAAAATTACTATAATCATTAATCAACACAATCCATATTAAAAACATTACAACATCAATAACACCTACGAAATCTCCCACTGTTGATATTTCGTGTCAAGTATTGTTTTTAACACGGCATAGCAAGAGTGGGGAGATTTGGTAGGTGTTATCGACTATTGTATTGGAAAATGTTTGCAAATTTTACATATTTCTTCACACTTTAGTTGATAACAAATGTGTCCTCTTGATATTTGTTTCTCACCATTTTTTGTTGTTTGACCAACAATGATGTTCTAGTAATACTGTCTACAATTCAACTAGCTCACTGTATAGCGTCTGATTTGTATCCTCTCGGTTTTAGGAGCTCCTCTTAATGATCTGCCTGCTTCCTATACTGCACTCTCTTCAGTCTTATAAATAGTCCCTTGGCTACTGATGAAAAGACTCTTTTAGAGTGGCAACTCTTGGCATGAAGATATGTATTGCCTTAAATTAGTTTCCTGAACACCTCTTACTCTAATTTTCCATCTTCCCCATCTGTCAAGGTGACATCCAAAAAAATTAATTGTTTGATTTTTAAATTTAGAAGTGAAACAAATGCCCAATGAATTGGTATTCAACCATTTTCACAAACTCAAGAGACAATTTTGATCACCTCAACATACAATAAGCAAATCATCAATGAATCTCTTGTAGAGAAAAATGTTATAACAAAAGGGATTTCCATCCCCATAAACATGTGACAGCTCCCACCAACCCATGGAAAGCAAACTTGGTTTCAATAGCTGTCTAACACTTCTGGAGAAATGCCTTCAAAACTGAAATAATTGTGTTAATAGAAATTCAATTACCTTCAACACATTGTGATTGAAGGCTGGATCATAATCAGTAAATCTCTGCAAAAAGAATGCAACAGCTATCAAACCCAAATTCATGAGAGGAGGGGTTTATTAATCTAAGGCTACAACATCAACTACATTCCTTAATCCCTTGTGTCAAATGGATGAAGGTACTACATCGCACAGTACTTTGCCCAGTGTACTGTGTTGACGTAGTACCTACGTCCAACACAGAGACACATGCTGTGGTCCTATTGTCAGCTTATACAGTAGGCTGAGGGCTGAAGGCATTTTCTTTATATAGTAAGGGAAAAAAAAACAAACAATAAAATACCTAAACTGCATGCTGGCAGACTGTCTGCCAGTACATAAAATGGTGGTGACCAATGTGTGGTAGGGGATAGAGATTAGTGGGTGGGAAGTGTCAGATGGGAAGGTAATACTTACACTAGACAAGTGTTATCCTTACATGCTACCTAATTAGCCCCTTCACTGCTGGGATTTTCAGAAGTGTGTAGCCTTATATTTCACGTAAAACTATGCGTGTCTGCTGTTTCTGAATAAAGGCGATCCCAGAGAAGCTTTTACAACCATGGTGTAGATTTATCACAGGTCCAGTGGACATGATTCACTGTAGCACATCATGTTTGCTCGACCTCGCTAAATGCTCACAGCATACGCTGTCGGCATTTAACATTTTACAAGCATTTCTTGTGAAATGCTTGTGCAATACTGCCCCCTGCACACTTAATCATTCGGATCAGGATAAAAGGTGGCGGAGAAGTTAAGCAGCAGCGGTCTTACAACCACTGTTTCTTAACTTCCATTTCAGGTGAGCCTGAAACGATGGGAGTAGAATGCAGCATCCACTGCATAATAAATCTACCCCCATGTGTTTTATGACTGCAGTAATTGTATATAAATAATTTCAGTGAGAAACCCAAAGTTTGCGAAAAAGTTAAGTTTCTTAAATGATCGTATTTGGCGGGCATAGTGGCATCAAATATACCAAAATTGGCCTAGATCAATATATATATATATATATATATATATATATATATATATATATATATAGTGTGTATATATATATATATATATATATATATATATATATATTTCGGTGTTTATTTTGAGAATTTTGGCTGCTATACCAAGTAAGTGTTAGCCAATTGCATCATTTTAGACATAGCTGTAGAACAAGACCTTAAAATGATAAAAAATTATTAAAAATATATACATGTTTGGGCTTAGCTGAATCAGAGGACGCCAAAGAATACATTTTATACAGTTAGAATGCTACAAGTGTGATTATATATATATATATATATATATATATATATATATGTTATGGGTGAAGTCAGATATTGGGTAATCCTAGGATTACCCGGGTAAAACTGACATTACCCAAGCGTAAAGCCTGATGTAAGATCATAAATCCCCTCAGAGTGCATGCGCTTCATCGAGTCACTGCATCAAACATAAAAACGATGCACTGTAAATCCCCCATCATCACTATCTTTTTTGCCTTCGCCTGGGGGTTCAAGGTGGGCGAATCAAAAATAAAAGTGTAGATGGGGGAATTACAGTACATCAGGCTTTACCCACAGCCGATTGGGTAATGTCTGTTTTACCCTGGGTAATCCTAGGATTATTCGGATATCGTACTTTACCCGTAACATATATATATATATCTTAAAGGGACAGTCTACACCAGAATATTTATTGTTTTAAAAGATAGATAAGCCCTTTATTACTCATTCCCTAATTTTGCATAACCAACACAGTTATGTTAATACACTTTTTTACCTCTGTGATTATCTTGTACCTAAGCCTCTGCAAACTGCCCCTTGTTTCAGTTCTTTTGACAGACTTGCATTTTTGCCAATCAGTGCTGGCTCCTAGGAACTCCATGTGCATGAGCACAGTGTTATCTATATGAAACACATGAACTAACACCCTCTAATGGTGAAAAACTGTCAAAATGCCCTGAGCTAAGAGGCGGCCTTCAAGGCTAAGAAATTAGCATATGAACCGCCTAGATTTAGCATTCAACTAAGAATACCAAGATAACAAAGCAAAATTGGTGATAGAAGTAAATGGGAAAATTGTTTAAAATGACATGGCCTATCTGAATAATGAAAGTTTGTTTTGCACTAGACTATTTTTTTTTTGGAATTTTACAATAATTTCTGAATTCTGTGAATAAATAGCTAGTTGAAACCGTCATCCTCTGAAAGCGCTCTTTATGCTAAAAAACTTAAATTATGCTTACCTGATAATTTTCTTTTCTTCAGATGGAAAGAGTCCACAGCTGCATTCATTACTTTTGGGAATTCAGAACCTGGCCACGAGGAGGGGGCAAAGACTTAAATACCTCCCCCATTTCCCTCATCCCCCAGTCATTCTGCAGAGGGAACAAGGAACAGTAGAAAATATCAGGGTGAAAAGGTGCCAGAAGAACAAAAATAACAGACGCCCCACAGAAAAAATACGGGCAGGGAGCTGTGGACTCTTTATATCTGAAGAAAAGAAAATGATCAGGTAAGCATAATTTAAGTTTCTCTTCATAAATGGAAAGAGTCCACAGCTGCATTCATTACTTGGGAAAACAATACCCAAGCTATAGAGGACACTGAATGCAAAAACGGGAGGGTACAAGAGGCGGCCCATTCTGAGGGCACCAGGCCTGAAAACCCCTACCTAACAAAATCCTGCTTCGTCCGAAGCCGAGAACAACCTTGAAAAAAAGGAAAAGGCCCAAGGACACTGACCCGCAGATAATCCACAAGCCTTGCAAGAGACCGCAGGAACTAGACTCGACTGAGTCAACAGCCTCCAAGAGACACAGTCGCCCTGCAGTCGGTCTCCAAAAAACACACCCCTTACTAAAGAAAGGGAACAAACTACCGTATTCTTCCACAAAGAAGAAAAGACACTGAGAAAACATGTCCGGGGATCGAACTTGCAACCGTCGGTTTGCTACAGTACAGAGTAGCCACAGTGCATTAGTATGCTGAGCTAGCTGTCCAGCTAGCATAAGGAACTCCAGAAAAAAAACCTAAAAAGGGCACAAACACAAAGCAAAAAAACAGAGTAACCGGGTCAGGCTAACAGAGACCCAACCAGTCTCATAGAAACAAGGGGAGGTGACGCCCAGACCCCAGAAATACAGAAACTGCGGGATAAGTCCGGGAGTCTGAAACAGAGAGAGGATCTTCCCCTAACACAGTGCAACTGCACTCTAGAAAGCAACTGAAGACGAAGGTCCCCAAGTCGCCAAAAGGTAGCTCAGAATACCGAATCATTCAGAAACGAAACCTCGTGCAACAAGGTGCTAGTCCACGACAAAGTCACACACTTTCTCTAGAGCCCAAGGGCAACAACAAGGGAAATGAGAACGAGAACAGAGTCACCCTTAAGAGATAGTAGAAAAGAAAGGCTAGTCTCCATAATCCTTTCAGATTAACGTTCCAGAGGACCACACCCAAAGGAGAAGAATGCAAAGCATCCCAAACCCAGGCAGAAAAACATCCCCATAGCAAAAAGCTTGGAAAAAGAGACAGCACCTCCTATCGCCCCTGATATGGAGACGACTAAGACAGAGCCTCACGGCCTTCACTTCCTAATTAAGCGGCCAAAGCCACCAGAAAAAAACAGACGAAGTCCAGAAAGTCTCGACCCAAAGGAAGAGAATCTCTAAAAGGAACAAGTCCTAAAAGGACACTTCCAAAGAGACCATGAAAGGTAAAACCGTAAGAACGGTGGTACGAAGGACCTAAATCCTCCAAGCCTCTAACCCACAACAGAAAGGAACGCTCTAGTTCCCGGAAACATCGGAAACGACTGAGCATGTCGCTGCGGATCTCAACGGAGTCCCCGGCCCACTAGATTGAAAGGCGAATGAGGACTGAACCAATCCCCCATGCCCCTAAGCAACTACGGACCATCAAGTCTTCTTAGGATGCTAATTGAAGCGTGTAAAATAACAAGCAAACAACACAAATCACATTGTGATCACTAGGTGCCCTCACCGGACCAGCCGGACATAAAAAAGCGCCATGTGTCTGAACTAGGCCTCATGACAGAAGGATTTTTACCCAGTCAGGACCAGCCTGAAACCAAGGGCCCCAGCACTGTCAAGGTCACATAGAGTCTCCCCCGAGATGGAGGGATAAAGAACAGTCAGACAGAACATAGGACTAGTACGTCCTCACTCTTGTAAAAGTAAACAGTGCAACCACAAAATTGCGAGTATCAATTCCAGAGAAGAAAGTTCCAGAAGGAAACATCACACAACAACATGAGCTTTAGACCAAATAAAAATCATCCTCATCGGATTAAAATAAAAGATAAGGCAACCCGTAGGTTATCGCTCAGGAAGAACAGACAGACCCGCAGGACCAGTCAAACAGGGGTCAGAGACTTCCAAGCTTAGAAGTGGAAAAGGATACACAAATAACAAAGACTATAAGAAGATTACTTCATCCCCCTATGTCTATGCAAGCAAGCCAGTCGAAGATTAAGACTGAGAATCCCCAGACCCATTAAGAGTGGGATCATCCAGCAACACCAAAACATGCCTCAGTAGAACACGAAGGCGCAACATACCTCCGCTGGGGCAAAAGAAAACACCGGCCCAGAAGGTTGACCCCCTGAGTCTGCCCCTGAGTTCTGCCCTCCGGGGAGCAGTGGCTCCCCGGAGGGCAGAACTGGACCAGGCGATCCCACGAGCTGACGAGCCCCGGTTAACTAAACACGGACAATATTGTAAGCACACTTTCGGGTGGTGCAGATGCACCAGCACCAAAGATATGGCCATGCTGAACAACCCTGTCATAACCTCCGGTGGGAACAGGCCACACTCCATAGAAGGATATGTAGCGTTTGGGTTACCTGCATGCGTAGTAAGAGTTGGTGGTAGGTAATAGAATCCCCAGAGGCGGATGGTTCAGTGGACATCTGGTTCCCCGACCCTGAGGAACAGAGCACTCTAAAACGGCATTCGGAACATAGCTAATGGGCATGTATCACCCGGGCCAATTCATATTCTTCGCAAGAAGTAGAGTCTGAATCAGAGACAGCCGTCTCAACAAAATCAGAATCCTTCATAACTGGGATATTGAATACAAAATGGACCAATAAGAAAAAATCTAAACGGCACCTTACACCCCCAATGGCTGGGGCACTCACCACCTCCAGGAAACCAGACACCAGCGGACCAGGATTTCTCTGTCGCCACACAGTCAGGAATGCAGAAATTGAGAGCCAAAATCTGGCCACGCCCGGTCACAAGGTAAACCGTGCAGTCTATGTAAAAGCGCGCCCGATAGTAAAGGCCGTGTTACTAGACATAGGCCGTTATGTTCCAAAATAGCCATGAGTCGAAGCAACACTACACAGTAGCAGACAGAATCACATAAACATGATTATAAACCCCCCTGTTCAATAACCCCCCTCAGGAGATATTAAAGGGACACTGAACCCAATTTTTTTTCTTTCGTGATTCAGATAGAGCATGCAATTTTAAGCGACTTTCTAATTTACTCCTGTTATCAATTTTTCTTTGTTCTATTTGCTATCTTTATTTTAAAAAGAAGGCATCTGTTTGGTTCAGAACTCTGGACAGCACTTTTTTTTATTGGTGGATGAATTTATCCACCAATCAGCAAGAACAACCCAGGTTGTTCACCAAAAATGGGCCGGCATCTAAACTTGCATTTCAAATAAAGATACCAAGAGAATAAAGAAAATTTTATAATAGGAGTAAATTAGAAAGTTGCTTAAAATGTCATGCTCTATCTGAATCACATAAGACAAGATTTGGGTTCAGTGTCCCTTTAACCCTTGATTCCGAGATACAAAAAGGAGCCTCACTGAGACCCTATGTTAAAGTTATCCCCGGAAGGTTGTAGCCCCTCTCGGATAAACAGTTGTAATTACAATACATCCATGATGAAAGTAAAATGAAACAATCTTACTGGAATCTACGCCGTGGAACAGGAACACGGCCCTTCAAGTGTGACAGTAGCGTCGCTTCTGCCATGGACTTGAGAGAAAAAAGCAGGCAGCGAAACTTGTCAACGCTGATTGCTTGTGGAGCTGTTAATATGAGTCGGGATGGTTTCGCAGAAAGACTCTCCCTGCATCTCCGAGGCTGACAAGACTACTTAAAACTCCAGTCCCATGCCGAAGAGTAATACCCTCCATAAGAGATTATCGAAAACTTCTGACGCTTCTCTGCCAACCTCCTGCGACGAAAGGCAAAGAATGACTGGGGGATGAGGGAAGTGGGGGAGGTATTTAAGCCTTTGGCTGGGGTGTCTTTGCCTCCTCCTGGTGGCCAGATTCTGAATTCCCAAAATTAATGAATGCAGCTATGGACTCTTTCCATTTATGAAGAAAATAAATATGTATAGTTTTCATAGGTAAATTAAAAAAAAATCAACAAAGGCTCTGTTTCTGTTTAAATGGAATGATAGCAAAAATGCTAAAAATTATCTGGTATTCTGTGCAAGTTTTTCTCTGAAATTCTCGGTAATAAAGGGGTTAAACAAAGTTACGCATGCCTTATGTTACGTATATGTGTTGTGTATTTGTACTGTACAAATAAGGACTCACTCATTTCTTTGTCTTAAAAATACCAACTCTATTCCATCATCAGACTGTACAATTCCCTTTGAAAGATAGGTGTAGGATCTGATCTCAATACAGTATAATTCTCACTGTCATTGAGTTGCCTTAGTGTATCGTCCACATATTGATGTCTAGTTGCAACCACAAACGAGCTGCCCTAATCTGCAGCCCATATTATCAAATTGTTATTCTCATTCAGGGATCTCAAAGCAAGTTTCTCTCTCGGTTAGATTCAATTGTTTTTGAAGAGATATCTAAGATCTTGTTCCCCTCTTTTATAGAATGTTTCAATTATTGTCCCTCTACTCTGTACAAGATAAAACCTAGATGTTTTTTGGAATACTCTGTCTAGATTTACCTTGAGATGTGGGTACCCTCAAAAGCAAGTTCATTTAGGGTCACAAAATCACATGCTTCACCAAAAGTAAGATTGGTACCTTGAAAAGTTTTACAATCAATTACTTTCCACTCAGTACTTTCACTATATTCAACTGCAGTATCCGCATAATGTATTAACCTTTATCATAGTTTCAAAGAAATTAAAAACTGTAGTGGGGATGAAATTGAAACCATAACTTTTTCCAGTCCCTTTCTTGTACTGGTTTTAAAGAATACAAATACTTGTTCTCTCTGTCAGCCATTGTAATAGCCCCATTGGCTGCAGGCAACCTTGGTAGAAGTCAAGGGGTTACTGAGAGGGGGTTACACTCTTCTTTCTTCATTTGAAAGAGCTCAAACACACCCCACCCTCCATATTTCATATAAACAGGTACAGAATGGAAATAATCAGGAATGGGAATATAGGGTCCTGGAGAGTGTAATAAAAAAGATTTAAGTATCCTTTGAGGTTTACATTGCCAGTGTCAACACAGAGATTAATGTACAACTATCTATATAAAAAGAGACTGTTATTTAATATTATTCTTTAAAAAAAATCAGAAATTTTGCACTTAAATCCCAGCTATAAAGTGCTCCTACTCTGGATAAAGCGGACAGCTGCTTTATCCAGCACAGTAGCTCACTACAGCAAAGTGATCAGCACTATTGAGTGGGTTGTGATTTATTAGCAACGCTGTGGTACTTTTTAAAAAACAAACAAAAAACAGATGCAGATGGGCAGGCTAAAAAGAATTAACTAGTGGTTATTTTGGGGGGCAAAATTTAGTGAAGGCTCTTCCTGTATAAGCTGAATGACTCTTTTGAATAATTATGTATGTACTGAACATAAGAGCTTTAAAAAACAAACAAAAAAAACCCATTAACTGTTCCTTGCAAAAACAAGCAGAGAAAAAAAAAAAATAATATTTTTTAGATTGCCCTCTTTACTAATATTTTTTTTTTTTCCAAACATGGGTCAAGTGTTCTGCTTCCTGAAGTTTCTTCTGAACTTTGTATAGCTCAAAACAGATCATAATGGTTAAAATGCTATATATTAAACAATAAAAAGATACAGAATAAAACATGGAGTCATAGACATATCGATAATGTAAGAATGTCATTGCCATGCAATTTTGCAGATTATGCCTGGTTTTCCTATCAAAATTGTTCTGTGGAATCAGCAAATGATTAGCCTTTGTCTCCGTGTTATATTCTCATTTAATATCATTTAAATGTCATTACTATAATGCCACATTGTATGAATAATAAAGAACAGGAGTTTTGATACTAAACATTCTCCAAGGCATGACTCACCACAGTATAATTGGTCATTTCCATATTTTAAACTCTTACAACTACAAGGTTATTTTACATGTCCCTATTATATTGGCTGAAACTTGGAACACAGGGTTTAAGCTAAATAAATATGGTAGTATCAAACAGACTGCTGGTGTGACTTAATATGTGACTTTGTATGCTGTTTTATGTAGGAATTTCTGTGATGACCAAAGATAACCTACCTATAGTACTCTATAGTTAGCACTATCCAGATTGTTAGCTCAGTTTATTTTTCAACAAATTATATTCTGTCACTTAATAATTTAAAGTGTACTCATGTGCTGCTACATATGAGGAAAGTCTTAGATCCAGTCTTAGTCCATTTCCTTACCACTAAAGCCTGTGTTAAAAACTTCTCTAATTAAATTGTTCATTTTTGTTTAGAATGTCATTGTACACAGATTTTTATAATTTCTGATAAATTTAGGCACAGATGTAACCTGACATTTATCATCACTAGTTGAATCTGTTATCAACCACGAATATGCCTGTATATGAATATGCCTGTATATTAATGCTAAAAGCCAAATTTTAAATTTCCACGTATACAAACCAGACCATGCAGGGATTTTGTTTCTCATTTAATACACAAAATCTGCGAATGGTATCACTTAAATGATTCTGTGGGGAGGTAGACGTGGTGTGATCTTCTGGGAATGGTGCTCACTCATATTCTAGTGGGTATAAAAGTACAAGAGGTCCTTCCTCAGCCATAATATCTCCAGGTGAGTTGGACATATCCCTAGGACTAAAGTTGATCACTGCAACAAAGGAGATTATCTGAAAAACTAGGGTACAGGAATTATAGACTGAGGGGGAAGGGAACACTAAGCACTGATTAGTGTATAAATAGTAATCATCATTATACAGAACATTGTTTTAATGAAAATATAGTATATGATCAGTAAAATACTGTGACACCTAAATGCAAAGAGTGTAAAGGACTAAAATTAGCATCAGCACAGATGTGTAAGATGGCTCACTAGTGAAAGGGATAAGTGCTCATAAAACGTAAAGGCTACATCTTAATATACCTAAATATATTGTAGTTTACGTGACAAAGTATATGTTATACAAGGATGGGCAAGATCAGTGCACAAGCTCATTTACTTCTAGCAAAAACTGGCCACAGCATAGGAATAAATATAAATATATTTAAGCTCCTTCCCCCCAACTAAGCTTTGTTGATGACATCACATATACAATTGGCAGCTCCAGCAATTTTAACAGGAAAAAACAGAATTTATGTTTACCTGATAAATTACTTTCTCCAACGGTGTGTCCGGTCCACGGCGTCATCCTTACTTGTGGGATATTCTCTTCCCCAACAGGAAATGGCAAAGAGTCCAGCAAAGCTGGTCACATGATCCCTCCTAGGCTCCGCCTACCCCAGTCATTCGACCGACGTACAGGAGGAAATATGCATAGGAGAAACCATATGATACCGTGGTAACTGTAGTTAGAGAAAATAATTCATCAGACCTGATTAAAAAACCAGGGCGGGCCGTGGACCGGACACACCGTTGGAGAAAGTAATTTATCAGGTAAGCATAAATTCTGTTTTCTCCAACATAGGTGTGTCCGGTCCACGGCGTCATCCTTACTTGTGGGAACCAATACCAAAGCTTTAGGACACGGATGAAGGGAGGGAGCAAATCAGGTCACCTAAATGGAAGGCACCACGGCTTGCAAAACCTTTCTCCCAAAAATAGCCTCCGAAGAAGCAAAAGTATCAAATTTGTAAAATTTGGCAAAAGTGTGCAGTGAAGACCAAGTCGCTGCCTTACATATCTGGTCAACAGAAGCCTCGTTCTTGAAGGCCCATGTGGAAGCCACAGCCCTAGTGGAGTGAGCTGTGATTCTTTCAGGAGGCTGCCATCCGGCAGTCTCATAAGCCAATCGGATAATGCTTTTAAGCCAAAAAGAAAGAGAGGTAGAAGTTGCTTTTTGACCTCTCCTTTTACCAGAATAAACAACAAACAAAGAAGATGTTTGTCTGAAATCTTTAGTAGCCTCTAAATAGAATTTTAGAGCACGGACTACGTCCAAATTGTGTAACAAACGTTCCTTCTTTGAAGCTGGATTCGGACATAAAGAAGGTACAACTATCTCCTGGTTAATATTTTTGTTGGAAACAACTTTCGGAAGAAAACCAGGCTTAGTACGCAAAACCACCTTATCTGCATGGAACACCAGATAGGGCGGAGAACACTGCAGAGCAGATAACTCTGAAACTCTTCTAGCAGAAGAAATTGCAACCAAAAACAAAACCTTCCAAGATAATAACTTAATATCTACGGAATGTAAGGGTTCAAACGGAACCCCTTGAAGAACTGAAAGAACTAGATTTAGACCCCAGGGAGGAGTCAAAGGTCTGTAAACAGGCTTGATTCTAACCAGAGCCTGAACAAACGCTTGAACGTCTGGCACAGCTGCCAGCCTTTTGTGAAGTAAAACAAATAAAGCAGAGATCTGTCCCTTCAGAGAACTTGCAGATAATCCTTTCTCCAAACCTTCTTGTAGAAAGGATAGAATCTTAGGAATTTTTATCTTGTTCCATGGGAATCCTTTAGATTCACACCAACAGATATATTTTTTCCATATTTTATGGTAAATTTTTCTAGTTACAGGCTTTCTGGCCTGAATCAGAGTATCTATTACAGAATCTGAAAACCCACGCTTTGATAAAATCAAGCGTTCAATCTCCAAGCCGTCAGTCGGAGGGAAACCAGATTCGGATGTTCGAATGGACCTTGAACAAGAAGGTCCTGTCTCAAAGGTATCTTCCATGGTGGAGCCGATGACATATTCACCAGGTCTGCATACCAAGTCCTGCGTGGCCACGCAGGAGCTATCAAGATCACCGAAGCCCTCTCCTGATTGATCCTGGCTACCAGCCTGGGAATGAGAGGAAACGGTGGGAATACATAAGCTAGGTTGAAGGTCCAAGGTGCTACTAGTGCATCTACTAGAGTCGCCTTGGGATCCCTGGATCTGGACCCGTAGCAAGGAACCTTGAAGTTCTGACGAGAGGCCATCAGATCCATGTCTGGAATGCCCCATAATTGAGTTATTTGGGCAAAGATTTCCGGATGGAGTTCCCACTCCCCCGGATGGAATGTCTGACGACTCAGAAAATCCGCTTCCCAATTTTCCACTCCTGGGATGTGGATTGCAGATAAGTGGCAGGAGTGATCCTCCGCCCATTGAATTATCTTGGTCACTTCCTCCATCGCCAGGGAACTTCTTGTTCCCCCCTGATGGTTGATATATGCAACAGTCGTCATGTTGTCTGATTGAAACCTTATGAATTTGGCCTTTCTGAGCATGCACAGTTGTAATGGTCTTAGATGAATTCGTGCAAAAGGAACTATGTCCATTGCTGCAACCATCAATCCAATTACTTCCATGCACTGCGCTATGGAAGGACGAAGAACAGAATGAATTACTTGACAAGAGCTTAGAATTTTTGATTTTCTGACCTCTGTCAGAAAAATCCTCATTTCTAAGGAATCTATTATTGTTCCCAAGAAGGGAACTCTTGTTGACGGGGACAGAGAACTTTTTTCCTTGTTCACTTTCCATCCGTGAGATCTGAGAAAGGCTAGGACGATGTCCGTATGAGCCTTTGCTTTTGACAGAGACGACGCTTGAATCAGGATGTCGTCCAAGTAAGGTACTACTGCAATGCCCCTTGGCCTTAGAACCGCTAGAAGGGACCCTAGTACCTTTGTGAAAATTCTCGGAGCAGTGGCTAATCCGAATGGAAGTGCCACAAACTGGTAATGCTTGTCCAGAAAAGCGAACCTTAGGAACTGATGATGTTCCTTGTGGATAGGAATATGTAGGTACGCATCCTTTAAATCCACCGTGGTCATAAATTGACCTTCCTGGATGGTGGGAAGGATCGTTCGAATGGTTTCCATTTTGAACGATGGAACCCTGAGAAATTTGTTTAGGATCTTGAGATCTAAAATTGGTCTGAATGTTCCCTCTTTTTTGGGAACTATGAACAGGTTGGAGTAAAACCCCATCCCTTGTTCTCCTATTGGAACTGGATGAATTACTCCCATCTTTAACAGGTCTTCTACACAATGTAAGAATGCCTGTCTTTTTATTTGGTTTGAAGATAATTGAGACCTGTGGAACCTTCCCCTTGGGGGTAGTTCCTTGAATTCTAGGAGATAACCTTGAGAAACTATTTCTAGTGCCCAAGGATTCTGAACATCTCTTGCCCAAGCCTGAGCAAAGAGAGAAAGTCTGCCCCCCACCAGATCCGGTCCCGGATCGGGGGCCATCCCTTCATGCTGTTTTGGTAGCAGTGGCAGGCTTCTTGGCCTGCTTACCCTTGTTCCAGCCTTGCATCGGTCTCCAGGCTGGTTTGGGTTGTGAAGTATTACCCTCTTGCTTAGAGGATGTAGAATTAGAGGCTGGTCCGTTTCTGCGAAAGGGACGAAAATTAGGCTTATTTTTAGCCTTAAAAGACCTATCCTGAGGGAGGCCGTGGCCCTTTCCCCCGGTGATGTCTGAAATAATCTCTTTCAAATCAGGACCAAACAGTGTTTTACCCTTGAAAGGGATGTTAAGCAATTTTGTCTTGGAAGACACATCCGCTGACCAAGACTTTAGCCAAAGCGCTCTGCGCGCCACGATAGCAAACCCTGAATTTTTCGCCGCTAATCTAGCTAATTGCAAAGCGGCATCTAAAATAAAAGAGTTAGCCAATTTAAGTGCTTGAACTCTGTCCATAACCTCCTCATACGAAGATTCTTTATTGAGCGACTTTTCTAGTTCTTCGAACCAGAAACACGCTGCCGTAGTGACAGGAACAATGCATGAAATTGGTTGTAGAAGGTAACCTTGCTGAACAAACATCTTTTTAAGCAAACCCTCTAATTTTTTATCCATAGGATCTTTGAAAGCACAACTATCTTCTATAGGGATAGTAGTGCGTTTGTTTAGAGTAGAAACCGCCCCCTCGACCTTGGGGACTGTCTGCCATAAGTCCTTTCTGGGGTCGACTATAGGAAATAATTTTTTAAATATAGGGGGAGGAACAAAAGGTATGCCGGGCCTTTCCCACTCCTTATTTACTATGTCCGCCACCCGCTTGGGTATAGGAAAAGCATCGGGGGGCACCGGAACCTCTAGGAACTTGTCCATCTTACATAATTTCTCTGGAATGACCAAATTGTCACAATCATCCAGAGTAGATAATACCTCCTTAAGCAGTGCGCGGAGATGTTCTAATTTAAATTTAAATGTTACAACATCAGGTTCAGCTTGTTGAGAAATTTTTCCTGAATCTGAAATTTCTCCCTCAGACAAAACCTCCCTCCTGGCCCCTTCAGATTGGTGTGAGGGTATGTCAGAACAGTTATCATCAGCGTCCTCTTGCTCTTCAGTGTTTAAAACAGAGCAATCGCGCTTTCTCTGATAAGTAGGCATTTTGGATAAAATGTTTGCAATAGAATTATCCATTACAGCCGTTAATTGTTGCATGGTAATAAGTATTGGCGCACTAGATGTACTAGGGGCCTCTTGTGTGGGCAAAACTGGTCTAGACACAGAAGGGGATGATGCAGTATCATGCTTACTCCCCTCATTTGAGGAATCATCTTGGGCAATATCATTATCTGTGGCATCATTGTCCCTACTTTGTTTGGACACTATGGCACAATCATCACATAAATTTAAATGGGGAGAAACCTTGGTTTTCATACATATAGAACATCGCTTATCTGATGGTTCAGACATGTTAAACAGGCTTAAACTTGTCAACAAAGCACAAAAAACGTTTTAAAATAAAACCGTTACTGTCACTTTAAATTTTAAACTGAACACACTTTATTACTGAATATGTGAAAAAGTATGAAGGAATTGTTCAAAATTCACCAAAATTTCACCACAGTGTCTTAAAGCCTTAAAAATATTGCACACCAAATTTGAAAGCTTTAACCCTTAAAATAACGGAACCGGAGCCGTTTTTACATTTAACCCCTATACAGTCCCAGGAATCTGCTTTGCTGAGACCCAACCAAGCCCAGAGGGGAATACGATACCAAATGACGCCTTCTATAAGCTTTTTCAGTGGTTCTTAGCTCCTCACACATGCATCTGCATGCCTTGCTCTCCAAAAACAACTGCGCATTAGTGGCGCGAAAATGAGGCTCTGCCTATGACTAGAAAAGGCCCCCATCTGAAAAAGGTGTCCAATACAGTGCCTGCCGTTTTTTTAAAACAATCCCCAAGATTATAATAACTATTTAGAGTTATAATCTGCAAAATATGCTTAGCAAAGTAATCGTTTTAGCCCAGAAAAATGTCTACCAGTTTTTTAAGCCCTTATGAAGCCCTTTATTCTTTTACTTAATCTAAGAAAATGGCTTACCGGTCCCCATAGGGGAAATGACAGCCTTCCAGCATTACATAGTCTTGTTAGAAATGTGGCCAGTCATACCTAAAGCAGAAAAGTCTGCCAACTGTTTCCCCCAACTGAAGTTACTTCATCTCAACAGTCCTGTGTGGAAACAGCCATCGATTTTAGTAACGTTTGCTAAAATCATCTTCCTCTTACAAACAGAAATCTTCATCTCTTTTCTGTTTCAGAGTAAATAGTACATACCAGCACTATTTTAAAATAACAAACACTTGATTGAAGGATAAAAACTACATTTAAACACCAAAAAACTCTTAACCATCTCCGTGGAGATGTTGCCTGTGCAACGGCAAAGAGAATGACTGGGGTAGGCGGAGCCTAGGAGGGATCATGTGACCAGCTTTGCTGGGCTCTTTGCCATTTCCTGTTGGGGAAGAGAATATCCCACAAGTAAGGATGACGCCGTGGACCGGACACACCTATGTTGGAGAAAAATACAAAGTGCTGGTAATATAAAAACGACAATATTCAAATATTTTTTCTGCTTAGAAAATTGTTCTTTATCCTAAACAAATGATAACACTCTAGTTTGTTTAATGTGCAAATTATAGTAAAATTGAATGTTCTGCCCTGCAGACCAATAGGATTCCAAGCAGTAAGGGACTGTTTCTATCGCTGCTGATTCTCATGATATATAATGATCTCCTTTTTCTGTTTCAGAAATGTATAACAGATGAATGCTTCTTTTTTGAACGACTGGAGGCCAACAACTATAACACTTACCGTTCTCGGAAATACAGTGACTGGTATGTGGCACTAAAACGAACTGGACAATACAAAAATGGATCCAAAACTAGCCCTGGGCAGAAAGCTATATTATTTCTTCCAATGTCGGCAAAGAGCTGATCTCTGTGGACACTTGTAATCCGTCACACAAAACACTATTTTTTTCTTTTCAGAATGCAGTAATACCAGCATATGTTTTCAATTAGTATTACATGTGATTGTGATCCAGAATGATTAAGTACAACTGTATAATCCAGTAACTCATGCAAAAAAGAAAAGTCAAATAGCACAGTAACCTAAACTTTTATCATTTATATGTGCAGCAAAGTATGTAAATACAGTTTGATATTTGTTGTTATCACTAAATCAAAAAGCTTGTTATTTTATAATATTACATTAAATATTTTGAACATAAATATAAAATGATAAAAAATGAATTCTAAAACTCTGCTAAAAGTGAAAATGTGAAGCTTATATGAGGTCAGTCCTGTTTTCGTAGGTTTCTGGTAGTTCCTTATGGTAAAGTGAATACAAAAGCCCTGAGTAGACAGCTGGGAATATCCTCATAGTCAAGTCAATATTGTGGAAACCTTCCTTGTAACCATACAGCAGCAGTTTAGCGATTCTGCTGGTGATAGGGGTGGTACTCCTGGTATAGGCAAGTTCTGTGAGGTCCATCCACTCGCACTTCAGGCACTCCTTAGGACAAAAGCTAATATTATATGACAGCGGCTTTAGGCGACAGATTATATACATATCTGACTTCCCGAAGGCCCCAGGGTGATTATGTTGCTGCCTTATACTCAAGAGAGACTTAAACTCTGACTTTATGCCAGTCTCTTCATAAACTTCCCGAACTGCTGTGGCTCCTACGGTGGAAAGGAAAACAAGAACAAGCGTCAGGAATAGCATAACCTTTCCAATATGTCTTTTGCTATAGAAACTGAAGTTCATTGAGCACTGTTCAAAGGGAGATTGAATACAATGGGCATTTTGTTTTCATTCTCACTTTACAAATGAAAAACAGACTATGATAATTTACAAGCTGCAGTATTTTATTTTGCTTTATTGTTTGTGTTAATCATTTTAAGTACACAAAGTTAAACCTTTTTAACCTTTAAAAATCTAAGTATTTTTATGGTATTCTTGGAAAATAGTTTTTGCTTAATTCTTTATACTAAAAAGTAAGTGTGTGTGTATATATATATATAAATTGTGCATACATTAAAGTTTACATTTTTTTGTAGTGAAATAGATTCCACCATTTGAAAGAACAAAATAGCATAAACAGGTTTAAAAAAAAATACTACAATTTTGACTATACTTTTTCCATGAGAGCTGTGCTGTCAATCAGCCCCCAATACAGAAGTACGTCCTGCACTGAGTGCTAATGCTGCTGTGTGTATATAGCAATTTTTTTTTCATCGTGGAGATTTTATTCCACCATAAAAAAATGTAGATTTGATGTCCCCTTTTAAGACTATGAACATTGTACTATTGTGTGTTTAACCCCTGCAAAACCACTGCTGGTCCTGAGCCAGATGTGTAATTAGCACTGCTTAGTGGATCAGTGGCATTTTCCGCTCGGCACAAGCATTGCTCTGTTGGCCCCAAGTGTTACTTCTACTGTGTGTTTAACCCCTGGGTTAAACACACAGAAGTGCAGGGTAGAGAGCCTTAAAATGACATGTGCTAACAGATTAGAGCATGTCATTTTTTGCCTAAAACGTCCTCTCCCCCATTCTTACTTGGGCTACACATGATGGTTGTAATTAATAACTGGACAAACATTATTAATCCTAACAAACAGTACCATGCTGGTTAGTTTCCACTTCCTATACATTTATGAAATGTTTAATAAACATGGTTTTTCTTTGAGATGTCTCACAATAAACCATTTCTAATAATAGTTTAAACGAACCCTGCATAACAAACCATGCTGCTCCCATTTTTTTATTTAGAATTGTGAAATACAGGATGCAAGTGGCCATATGCTCATTAATGAGTTTATAGTCTGAAGTGTGTTGGGAAATGTAAACCTTGAATGGTGTGTCTTTAGGGAAGTAGATGTTTACAAAAGCAGAGTATGACCATTGGAAATTACTTCAAAAGTTTAGAATCTTCTATTTTAGTAAACACATCTATCATTCCCTGATAAATAAGAATACAGCTGGTATACAAATGTGCTTTCTACGTAATTTTCTTAGATATGGGAAGCATAACAATGTTTCACATGAAAGTCATTATAGCTGCCATAAACCTACACAAAATAGATAAGTGTAAGCTGAAGGGACAAACATCATATGATCTCCTTTAATAGAGCATGTCATTTTAGCATTGCTGATTCTAGATAACTCTGTAATACCCGCAAGAGATTAAATACATAGGTAAAGCCCTGTTCAGTTGCTGCAAGTCTTGAAGGCATGAGCAGAAAGCAACTGGAGTGTATGTTCTTCTTCTGATTGGATGACTGGCCATGTCCTTAGATCACATGATATCATTTGATAGAGAATGTAATTTTAGCATTGCTGACTCTAGATAACTATGTAATACCCGCAAGGGATTAAACCTTGACCATCCTGATGTTTCAGAACTACATTGCCTATGATGCTTAGGCACTCTGAAGTCCAGTTGAGCATCATGGGAAATGTAGTTCTGAAACATCTGGAGGGCTAAGGTTCCCCATCCCTAGATTAAACAAACAGCTAAAGCCCTGTTAAGCTGTTGCAAGTCTTGCTGCTTCTGATTGGCTGACTGGTTATGTCCTTGAGCTTCCAAGCGGTACTTCACCTGTGGGTCAGTAATGGAAACATTACATGCTCTAATTATGTGATTTTTCATTAGAATGTCCCTTTAAAATCATCAGTATTGATTTACATTTATAAACAAAAATAGTCAGCTACTTACCATACTGATAACACTAATTTGTACATTATCCCTCGTTGATGCATGTTAAAGGGAAATTAGATAACTAAAATGAAAATACAGAGCTAAAAGTGTGCTCCCTGTCTGTTTGCATAGACACAACAAGAAATATATGTGCAGATCTGAACATCAGGCAAGATGCAGGGTATAGAGAGGCAATAATCTTGCATTAATCTACAGAAGAGACTGAACATTATCTTTTTCTGTATCATATGGTCCCTGTGCAGATGATAAACAATACTCCATATCCTCAAAGCTAATGCCAGGGTTATACTGGAGCATTAAAAACCTGTGAGGAAGCTATAACAAGTAGGAGGTCACTTCAGTAAAATAAGCAAACTTTTCCCCCCAATATTCAGAAGAAAATATTTTTATGATAATTTCTTAGATGTGGACAGGTTTGTAGCAAGTCAGAAATCCACATTTGTTCCACTGTTCCCACAAAACAAACCCTAACACACTATTCCTGTACCCTCTCTCAAACCCACATCCCTTTCATGATATTGATGTTGGCTCAGCACAGGAACTAAAGGCGCATACTATATTCTAAGTTCGGCTTTTTGCGCTTGTCTCTGGTTAGTGCGCGACTGACAACTGTTTACTTTCAACTCATAATATAAGCGCAACCTGATGAGTGAAAAAAACGTAAATCTAGCGCAGTTAACGCTCAAGCGGGAGTGTTAAATAGCGCTCCACTCGTAATCTGGCCCTAAATTGGTTGGCACATTACACAAGGACAAAAATAATACAAGTATTGATAAATTCCTACCAATGTCTTCTCCTGGATCAGACAGACCTCCTGGAAACTTCCACGCATTTACAGTCTGTAAATTAAAGCAAACAAAAATTATTTTAATATGTAACTTATTTTTCAGAAATCTCTCTCTCTCTCTCTCTCTCTCTCTCTCTCTCTCTCTCTCTCTCTCTCTCTCTCTCTCTCTCTCTCTCTCTCTCTCTCTCTCTCTCTCTCTCTCTCTCTCTCTCTCTCTCTCTCTCTCTCTCTCTCTCTCTCTCTCTCTCTCTCTCTCTCTCTCTCTCTATATATATATATATATATATATATATAGAGAGAGAGAGAGAGAGAGAGAGAGATAGATATCTCAAATAGAGTGGTCAGGTGTTCTGTAAAATATTTTCAATGACACATTTTTTACTAATAAATCCCGATTTGGGTCACACAACTACAGCCAAATGATTACACTACATTTTTCACACTACCTTTGATCAGAAGTTACGCATAGTTTGTACAGTATTGAACATTCCATAAAGTATATAACACAGTCTATCCCAACTATAAACATGTAGGTATGATGAGCATAAGGCAAATAGTCATGTGAAAGTAAAAAAAATCTCAAAAGCTGAATATATTCCTCTATGATATTCCAATTATTATGTTGGTTTTGACGCCTGTAAGTAAAATGTGCTTTATACTAATAGATTACTGTAAATGTGATAACACAGCCAAACATCTATCATCCTGTATCATAAACTGATGGTTTTATTAGACAACAAATATGTGTTTTTGAGGGATACATTGTATTTCTGTATCAATGCTGCTAGTCAAGATAAGGAAACATTGTAGAAGCTGCTATCAGAAGGGAAAATATGCCTAGTAAATGCTTTATTTAATCACCAAAATATTTTAATCAGATGTCTGTTTTATTTAGTATTTAAACATCTAAATTTATTCTGATGTCTTATTTCTGTTCTATAGTGCACTGATGTCAGTGGTTTGTACACCTTGGTAACTGATTCATAAAATATATGTATTTAAAGCAAGGAAAAAATAAAATTATAATTGTGTGTGAACTAAATAAACGTTTTTCATGTTTTATTTGTTTCATATTTTGAAGTATAACAAAGAAGTTATTGAATGACTGTAAAAAGGACAGAGTGAATTGGAAAGAATGTAAAAAAAAGGTTTAATTGCAAAAGCGAAGGGACAGACTACTTCATGATTTTTATTGTTTAAAAAACAGAATTTATGCTTACCTGATAAATTACTTTCTCCAACGGTATGTCCGGTCCACGGCGTCATCCATAACTTGTGGGAATATTCTCCTCCCCAACAGGAAATGGCAAAGAGCACAGCAAAAGCTGTCCATATAGTCCCTCCCAGGCTCCGCCCACCCCAGTCATTCGACCGACGGACAGGAGAAAAAAAGGAGAAATTATAGGGTGCCGTGGTGACTGTAGTTGAAGAAAGAAAATGATCAAACCTGATTAAAAAACCAGGGCGGGCCGTGGACCGGACACACCGTTGGAGAAAGTAATTTATCAGGTAAGCATAAATTCTGTTTTCTCCAACATTGGTGTGTCCGGTCCACGGCGTCATCCATAACTTGTGGGAACCAATACCAAAGCTTTAGGACACGGATGAAGGGAGGGAGCCAATCAGGTTACCTAAACAGAAGGCACTATGGCTTGCAAAACCTTTCTCCCAAAAATAGCCTCCGAAGAAGCAAAAGTATCAAATTTGTAGAATTTGGCAAAAGTGTGCAGAGAAGACCAAGTCACTGCCTTACATATCTGATCAACAGAAGTCTCGTTCTTGAAGGCCCATGAGGAAGCCACAGCCCTAGTAGAGTGAGCTGTGATACGTTCAGGAGGCTGCCGTCCGGCAGTCTCGTAAGCCAATCGGATGATGCTTTTCAGCCAAAAGCAAAGAGAGGTAGCAGTAGCTTTTTGACCTCTCCTCTTGCCAGAATAAACAACAAACAGGGAAGACGTTTGTCTGAAATCCTTTGTTGCTTCTAAATAGAACTTTAAAGCACGGACTACATCTAAATTGTGTAACAAACGTTCCTTCTTTGAAACTGGATTCGGGCACAAAGAAGGTAAAACTATTTCCTGGTTAATATTCTTGTTGGAGACAACTTTTGGAAGAAAACCAGGTTTAGTACGCAAAACAACCTTATCTGAATGAAACACCAGATAGGGCGAAGTACACTGCAGAGCAGATAATTCAGAAACTCTTCTCGCAGAAGAAATAGCAACCAAAAACAGAACTTTCCAAGATAACAGCTTGATATCTATGGAATGTAAGGGTTCAAACGGAACCCCTTGAAGAACTGAAAGAACTAAATTTAGACTTCAGGGAGGAGTCAAAGGTCTGTAAACAGGCTTGTTCCTGACCAAAGCCTGAACAAAAGCTTGAACATCTGGCACAGCTGCCAATCGTTTGTGTAACAAGACAGATAAAGCAGAAATCTGTCCTTTTAGGGAACTCGCTGACAATCCCTTATCCAAACCTTCTTGGAGAAAGGAAAGGATCCTAGGAATTTTAATCTTACTCCATGAGAATCCCTTGGATTCACACCAACAGATATATCTTTTCCATATTTTATGGTAAATCTTTCTAGTCACAGGTTTTCTGGCTTGTACCAGAGTATCTATCACAGAATCCGAAAACCCACGCTTAGATAACATCAAGCGTTCAATTTCCAAGCCGTCAGCTGGAGAGAAACTAGATTTGGATGTTCGAATGGACCTTGTACTAGAAGATCCTGTCTCAAAGGTAGCTTCCATGGTGGAGCCGATGACATGTTCACCAGGTCTGCATACCAAGTCCTGCGTGGCCATGCAGGAGCTATCAAAATCACAGAGGCCTTCTCCTGTTTGATCCTGGCTACCAGCCTGGGAATGAGAGGGAACGGTGGAAACGCATAAGCTAGGTTGAAGGTCCAAGGCGGCACTAATGCATCCACCAGAGTCGCCTTGGGATCTCTGGATCTGGACCCGTAGCAAGGAACCTTGAAGTTCTGACGAGACGCCATCAAATCCATGTCTGGAATGCCCCATAATTGGGTCAATTGGGCAAATACCTCCGGGTGGAGTTCCCACTCCACCGGATGGAAGGTCTGACGACTCAGATAATCCGCCTCCCAGTTTTCCACTCCTGGAATGTGGATCGCAGATAGGTGGCAGGAGTGATCCTCCGCCCATTTGATGATTTTGGTCACCTCTCTCATCGCCAAAGAACTCCTTGTTCCCCCCTGATGATTGATGTAAGCAACAGTCGTCATGTTGTCTGATTGGAATCTTATGAATCTGGCCTTTGCTAGTTGAGGCCAAGCCCTGAGAGTATTGAATATCGCTCTCAGTTCCAGAATGTTTATCGGGAGAAGAGACTCTTCCCGAGACCATAGACCCTGAGCTTTCAGGGAATCCCAGACCGTGCCCCAGCCTAATAGACTGGCGTCGGTCGTGACGATGACCCACTCTGGTCTGCGGAAGCTCATTCCCTGGGACAGGTGATCCTGGGTCAGCCACCAACGGAGTGAGTCTCTGGTCTTCTGATCTACTTGAATCACTGGAGACAAGTCTGTATAGTCCCCATTCCACTGTTTGAGCATGCACAGTTGTAATGGTCTTAGATGAATTCGCGCAAAAGGAACTATGTCCATTGCTGCAACCATCAACCCTACTACTTCCATGCACTGAGCTATGGAAGGTCGTAGAACAGAGTGAAGAACTTGACAAGCGTTTAGAAGCTTTGACTTTCTGACATCTGTCAGGAAAATCTTCATTTCTAAAGAATCTATTATTGTCCCCAAGAAAGGAACTCTTGTCGACGGAGACAGGGAACCCTTTTCTATGTTCACCTTCCACCCGTGAGATCTGAGATCTGTCTGTGTGAGCCTTTGCCTTTGAAAGGGACGACGCTTGTATTAGAATGTCGTCCAAGTAAGGTGCCACTGCAATGCCCCTTGGTCTTAGCACCGCTAGAAGGGACCCAAGGACCTTTGTGAAAATCCTTGGAGCAGTGGCTAGCCCGAATGGGAGAGCCACAAACTGGTAATGTTTGTCCAGAAAGGCGAACCTTAGGAACTGATGATGATCCTTGTGGATGGGAATATGTAGATACGCATCCTTTAGATCCACGGTAGTCATAAATTGACCCTCCTGGATTGTAGGTAAAATCGTTCGAATAGTTTCCATTTTGAACGATGGCACTCTGAGAAATTTGTTTAGAATCTTTAAATCCAGAATTGGTCTGAAGGTTCCCTCTTTTTTGGGAACTACAAACAGATTTGAATAAAACCCCAGTCCTTGTTCCACAGTTAGAACTGGGTGTATCACTCCCATTTTTAACAGGTCTTCCACACAATGTAATAGTGCCTGTCTCTTTATTTGGTTTGAAGATAAGCGAGAGATGTGGAACCTTCCCCTTGGGGGTAGTTCCTTGAATTCTAGAAGATACCCCTGAGAGACTATTTCTAGTGTCCAGGGATCCTGAACATCTCTTGCCCAAGCCTGAGCGAAGAGAGAGAGTCTGCCCCCTACTAGATCCGGTCCCGGATCGGGGGCTACCCCTTCATGCTGTTTTGGTAGCAGCAGCAGGCTTCTTGGCCTGTTTACCCTTGTTCCAGCCTTGCATCGGTTTCCAAGCTGGTTTGGTCTGGGAAGCATTACCCTCATGTCTAGAGGCTGCAGAGTTGGAGGCCGGTCCGTTCCTGAAATTGCGAAAGGAACGAAAATTGGACTTATTCTTAGCCTTGAAGGGCCTATCTTGTGGTAGGGCATGACCCTTACCCCCAGTGATGTCTGAAATAATCTCTTTCAATTCTGGCCCAAAGAGGGTTTTACCTTTGAAAGGGATATTAAGCAATTTTGTCTTGGATGATACATCCGCTGACCAAGACTTTAGCCAGAGCGCTCTGCGTGCCACAATTGCAAACCCTGAATTTTTCGCCGCTAATCTAGCTAACTGCAAGGCGGCATCTAAAATAAAGGAATTAGCTAACTTAAGTGTGTGAATTCTGTCCATAACCTCCTCATACGGAGTCTCTCTACTGAGCGACTTTTCTAGTTCTTCGAACCAGAACCACGCTGCTGTAGTGACAGGAATAATACACGAAATAGGTTGCAGGAGGTAACATTGCTGTACAAAAATCTTTTTAAGCAAACCCTCCAATTTTTTATCCATAGGATCTTTGAAAGCACAATTGTCCTCGATAGGAATGGTCGTGCGTTTGGCCAGTGTAGAAACTGCCCCCTCGACCTTAGGGACTGCTTGCCATAAGTCCTTTCTGGGGTCGACCATAGGAAATAATTTCTTAAATATAGGAGGAGGGACAAAAGGAATGCCAGGCTTCTCCCACTCCTTATTCACTATGTGCGCCACCCGCTTGGGTATTGGAAAAGCGTCGGGGTGCACCGGGACCTCTAGGAACTTGTCCATCTTGCACAATTTTTCTGGGATGACCAGGTTGTCGCAATCATCCAGAGTAGATAGCACCTCCTTAAGCAGTGCGTGGAGATGCTCTAATTTAAATTTAAATGTCACAACATCAGGTTCTGCCTGCTGAGAAATTCTTCCTGAATCAGAAATTTCCCCATCTGACAAAACCTCCCTCATAGCCACTTCAGATTGGTGTGAGGGTATGACAGAGCAATTATCATCAGCGCCCTCCTGCTCTACAGTGTTTAAAACAGAGCAATCGCGCTCTCTGAGAAATGCAGGCATTTTGGATAAAATATTTGCTATGGAGTTATCCATTACTGTTGTCAATTGTTGCATAGTAATAAGCATTGGCGTGCTAGAAGTACTAGGGGTCTCCTGCGTGGGCAAAACTGGTGTAGACACAGAGGGAGATGATGTAGAACTATGTCTACTCCCTTCATCTGATGAATCATCTTGGGCAACTTTACTATCTGTGGCAGTACTGTCCTTACTTTGTTTGGACGCTATGGCACAATTATCACACATATTTGAAGGGGGAGACACATTGGCTTCCATACATACAGAACATAGTCTATCTGAAGGCACAGACATGTTAAACAGGCTTAAACTTCTCAATAAAGTACAAAAACCGTTTTAAAACAAAACCGTTACTGTCTCTTTAAATTTTAAACAGGGCACACTTTATTACTGAATATGTGAAAAACTATGAAGGAATTGTTCAATTTTAACCAAATTTTCACCACAGTGTCTTAAAGCATTCAACGCATTGCACCCCAAATTTCAGGCTGTTAACCCTTAAAATGTGGAAACCGGAGCCTTTTACAGATTTAACCCCCTTACAGTCCCAGCCCCAGCCTTTGCTGCAACTTCACCAAACCCAGGGGAGTATACAATACCAAATGAAGCCTTCTAGGAACCTTTTCAACTACTTCAAGACCCACACACATGCAGCTGCATGTACTGCTCTCAAAAGTAACTGTGCAGTAATGGCGCGAAAATGAGGCTCTGCCTACTACAGAGAAAGGCCCTTCCTGACTGGGAAGGTGTCTAAACCAGTGCCTGACGTAAAAAAAACGTTCCCCAAGGTTATAAAGTGTGAATTTCAACATCAAACTGTATAAAATGCCTAAATTAAGCAATCGATCTAGCCCATAAAAGTGTCTACCAGTTTTATAGCCCATATTAAGCCCTTTATTCTGTTTGAGACTAAGAAAATGGCTTACCGATCCCCATGAGGGGAAAAATGACAGCCTTCCAGCATTACACAGTCTTGTTAGAAATATGGCTAGTCATACCTTAAGCAGAAAAGTCTGCCAACTGCTCCCCCCAACTGAAGTTATCTCATCTCAACAGTCCTGTGTGGGAACAGCAATCGATTTTAGTTACTGCTGCTAAAATCATACTCCTCTCACAAACAGAACTCTTCATCTTTTTCTGTTTCAGAGTAAATATTACATACCAGCACTATTTTAAAATAACAAACTCTTGATAGTAGAATAAAAAACTACAAACTAAACACCACAAACTCTTCACCATCTCCGTGGAGATGCTGCCTGTTCAGCGGCAAAGAGAATGACTGGGGTGGGCGGAGCCTGGGAGGGACTATATGGACAGCTTTTGCTGTGCTCTTTGCCATTTCCTGTTGGGGAGGAGAATATTCCCACAAGTTATGGATGACGCCGTGGACCGGACACACCAATGTTGGAGAAAGATAGATAATCTCTTTATTACCCATTCCTCAGTTTTGCATAACCAACACAGTTATATTAATATACTTATTACCTCTGTTCTAAGCCTCTTTACGCTTCCCCTTTATTTCAGTTCTTTTGACAGACTTGGATTTTAGCCAATCAGTGCCCTCTCATAAGTAACTCCACAGGCGTGAGCACAACGCTATCTATATGGCACACATAACCAGCACCCTCTAGCTGTGAAAAACTGTCAAATGCATTCAGATAAGAGGCAGCCGTCAAGAGCTTAGAAACTAGCATATGAGTCTACCTACATTTAGCTTTCAACTAAGAATACCAAGAGAGAACAAAGCAAATGTGATGATAAAAGTAAACTGGAAAGTTGTTTAAAATGACATGCCCTAGCTCTGAGAATCCCAGTATATAAACTTAAAATCTGAAGCTCAGGCCTGAATGTCCTATGTAATCAATTATAGAACTTCTCAAGATGTATTATAATTTATCTAAAGTGGGAGCACAGTGGTGGCCTGTGACAGTAAATAGGTTGTTTTTATAATATAAACCATTCTTGTGGTAAGGTTGGAACACTGAAAAACATAATATAAAGAGCAATAACAAAATTGATTCCTATAAGAATACAAATTCTAAAAGGCAAGTGAATGTTGTTTGGGATCTTAACGTTTTTCATTTGTTTTCCATATAATCGAGTAGACGCCAAAAGACAATACATATAAATTAAGTTTGAATATTCAATAGGAAGGAGAAACATATTTGAAGTATTTCACTGACATCAAATCATCTAGTCATCATATTGGTGAAAACTGTACAAATAACTATCAGATCACTGAGCAGTAAAACTAGAGGTTAAGGTAATTCTTACCTCACTGCAGCCCTCAAACAGAAGATCGCCACGGTCATAGGAACGAGGCGGTAAATGGATCACAAGACAGTTGCAGTCACTAATCCCAGACTGTGACACTGTCAAGTTTTTCTTGCAAAAGAAGATATTTTGCCAGATTAAATTCTTCCCATTACGATCTCTTAAGATTGTGATTTATTATAGTGGCTGGCTGGGAGTATTTCCGGGGCTATAATGTCTCTTTATAAGGTGGGTGCATATGGCAAAACAGAACTGGGTGCAGCAAAATCCAAAAATCCAAGGGAAACATTTGTATGTATGAAAGACTAGTTGGTGACCAGATTTGCTGACTATTTTGTGGTTTTGTGCATACTCGCCAAAAGTGAGTAGAAATTATGTTTTCACAGTGAAGAGTGGTGAATCGTATTCCACGTGAATCATACTAATGAAGTATAGTACTGCTTGAAAAGAACAGAAAACAAGCGCAACCCGACTCAGGTGCAAATCATTTAATAATACGTAAGTGCGCAAACAACAAATGGCAACTTACAAGATATTAAAACAAAGTGTGCATGTAGTTAAAACAACATGCTCTCTCCGGTCCTCGCTGTACTCCAGTGATCCCTCACGATCCTTCCCCACCAAAGCCGTAAAAACCAAGTGTGAAAGAAGGTGCAGTAAGATTCCTTGTCAGCAGGTACGGTAGAGATGAATGAACTCTCTACGCCTTTCGTCTGTATACAATCAGACTTTCTCAAGAGGTAAGTGTCCGCAGATTGCCCTACCGGCTATTTAAAAGGGCCAATGTACATATTCTATTTCATGATAACCAATCATGTACAAGGTCACACCCCTTTCTCTGTGCCTTGTTGATCGGCATGTAAACAAGAAGGAAAGACAGTGCATAGGTATCGTTACAGATAATGGTACAAAATATCCATGCAGTAAAGTGCATTCTAGCAAGAATATTACAAAATTACAGTTGCTATGTATACGTCTTCATATTTACAGAATAAATATCGCAATGTTCTACATGATATGCAAAATATATGTGAGTTGAAAAATATTTGCACTGTTTCATAGACCATAACTGTATAAGATCACAGTGCTCTTATATCTAAATGTCAGCAATTTTATCATATGTATGTAGAAAATTAAAAAATTTTTAAAACCAGCTTTTCATCAGAAAAATCTCTAAAAATGCACAAAACATAATTTATGTAAGAACTTACCTGATAAATTCATTTCTTTCATATTAGCAAGAGTCCATGAGCTAGTGACGTATGGGATATACATTCCTACCAGGAGGGGCAAAGTTTCCCAAACCTCAAAATGCCTACAAATACACCCCTCACCACACCCACAAATCAGTTTAACGCATAGCCAAGAAGTGGGGTGATAAAAAAAAAGTGTGAAAGCATAAAAAATAAGGAATTGGAATAATTGTGCTTTATATAAAAAAAATCATAACCACCACAAAAAAGAGGTGGGCCTCATGGACTCTTGCTAATATGAAAGAAATTAATTTATCAGGTAAGTTCTTACATAAATTATGTTTTCTTTCATGTAATTAGCAAGAGTCCATGAGCTAGTGACGTATGGGATAATGAATACCCAAGATGTGGATCTTCCACGCAAGAGTCACTAGAGAGGGAGGGATAAAATAAAGACAGCCAATTCCGCTGAAAATAATCCACATCCAAAACAAAGTTTAAATCTTATAATGAAATTATAAGCAGAAGAATCAAACTGAAACAGCTGCCTGAAGTACTTTTCTACCAAAAACTGCTTCAGAAGAAGAAAACACATCAAAATGGTAGAATTTAGTAAAAGTATGCAAAGAAGACCAAGTTGCTGCTTTGCAAATCTGATCAACCGAAGCTTCATTCCTAAACGCCCAGGAAGTAGAAACTGACCTAGTAGAATAACTGTATAAGATCACAGTGCTCTTATATCTAAATGTCAGCAATTTTATCATATGTATGTAGAAAATTAAAATTTTTTTAAAACCAGCTTTTCATCAGAAAAATCTCTAAAAATGCACAAAACATAATTTATGTAAGAACTTACCTGATAAATTCATTTCTTTCATATTAGCAAGAGTCCATGAGCTAGTGACGTATGGGATATACATTCCTACCAGGAGGGGCAAAGTTTCCCAAACCTCAAAATGCCTACAAATACACCCCTCACCACACCCACAAATCAGTTTAACGCATAGCCAAGAAGTGGGGTGATAAAAAAAAAGTGTGAAAGCATAAAAAATAAGGAATTGGAATAATTGTGCTTTATATAAAAAAAATCATAACCACCACAAAAAAGAGGTGGGCCTCATGGACTCTTGCTAATATGAAAGAAATTAATTTATCAGGTAAGTTCTTACATAAATTATGTTTTCTTTCATGTAATTAGCAAGAGTCCATGAGCTAGTGACGTATGGGATAATGAATACCCAAGATGTGGATCTTCCACGCAAGAGTCACTAGAGAGGGAGGGATAAAATAAAGACAGCCAATTCCGCTGAAAATAATCCACATCCAAAACAAAGTTTAAATCTTATAATGAAATTATAAGCAGAAGAATCAAACTGAAACAGCTGCCTGAAGTACTTTTCTACCAAAAACTGCTTCAGAAGAAGAAAACACATCAAAATGGTAGAATTTAGTAAAAGTATGCAAAGAAGACCAAGTTGCTGCTTTGCAAATCTGATCAACCGAAGCTTCATTCCTAAACGCCCAGGAAGTAGAAACTGACCTAGTAGAATAACTGTATAAGATCACAGTGCTCTTATATCTAAATGTCAGCAATTTTATCATATGTATGTAGAAAATTAAAAAATTTTTAAAACCAGCTTTTCATCAGAAAAATCTCTAAAAATGCACAAAACATAATTTATGTAAGAACTTACCTGATAAATTCATTTCTTTCATATTAGCAAGAGTCCATGAGCTAGTGACGTATGGGATATACATTCCTACCAGGAGGGGCAAAGTTTCCCAAACCTCAAAATGCCTACAAATACACCCCTCACCACACCCACAAATCAGTTTAACGCATAGCCAAGAAGTGGGGTGATAAAAAAAAAGTGTGAAAGCATAAAAAATAAGGAATTGGAATAATTGTGCTTTATATAAAAAAAATCATAACCACCACAAAAAAGAGGTGGGCCTCATGGACTCTTGCTAATATGAAAGAAATTAATTTATCAGGTAAGTTCTTACATAAATTATGTTTTCTTTCATGTAATTAGCAAGAGTCCATGAGCTAGTGACGTATGGGATAATGAATACCCAAGATGTGGATCTTCCACGCAAGAGTCACTAGAGAGGGAGGGATAAAATAAAGACAGCCAATTCCGCTGAAAATAATCCACATCCAAAACAAAGTTTAAATCTTATAATGAAATTATAAGCAGAAGAATCAAACTGAAACAGCTGCCTGAAGTACTTTTCTACCAAAAACTGCTTCAGAAGAAGAAAACACATCAAAATGGTAGAATTTAGTAAAAGTATGCAAAGAAGACCAAGTTGCTGCTTTGCAAATCTGATCAACCGAAGCTTCATTCCTAAACGCCCAGGAAGTAGAAACTGACCTAGTAGAATAACTGTATAAGATCACAGTGCTCTTATATCTAAATGTCAGCAATTTTATCATATGTATGTAGAAAATTAAAAAAATTTTAAAACCAGCTTTTCATCAGAAAAATCTCTAAAAATGCACAAAACATAATTTATGTAAGAACTTACCTGATAAATTCATTTCTTTCATATTAGCAAGAGTCCATGAGCTAGTGACGTATGGGATATACATTCCTACCAGGAGGGGCAAAGTTTCCCAAACCTCAAAATGCCTACAAATACACCCCTCACCACACCCACAAATCAGTTTAACGCATAGCCAAGAAGTGGGGTGATAAAAAAAAAGTGTGAAAGCATAAAAAATAAGGAATTGGAATAATTGTGCTTTATATAAAAAAAATCATAACCACCACAAAAAAGAGGTGGGCCTCATGGACTCTTGCTAATATGAAAGAAATTAATTTATCAGGTAAGTTCTTACATAAATTATGTTTTCTTTCATGTAATTAGCAAGAGTCCATGAGCTAGTGACGTATGGGATAATGAATACCCAAGATGTGGATCTTCCACGCAAGAGTCACTAGAGAGGGAGGGATAAAATAAAGACAGCCAATTCCGCTGAAAATAATCCACATCCAAAACAAAGTTTAAATCTTATAATGAAATTATAAGCAGAAGAATCAAACTGAAACAGCTGCCTGAAGTACTTTTCTACCAAAAACTGCTTCAGAAGAAGAAAACACATCAAAATGGTAGAATTTAGTAAAAGTATGCAAAGAAGACCAAGTTGCTGCTTTGCAAATCTGATCAACCGAAGCTTCATTCCTAAACGCCCAGGAAGTAGAAACTGACCTAGTAGAATGAGCTGTAATCCTTTGAGGCGGAGTTTTACCCGACTCGACATAAGCATGATGAATCAAAGACTTTAACCAAGACGCCAGAGAAATGGCAGAGGCCTTCTGACCTTTCCTAGAACCGGAAAAGATAACAAATAGACTAGAAGTCTTTCGGAAATTTTTAGTAGCTTCAACATAATATTTCAAAGCTCTAACTACATCCAAAGAATGCAACGATCTTTCCTTAGAATTCTTAGGATTAGGACACAATGAAGGAACCACAATTTCTCTACTAATGTTGTTAGAATTCACAACCTTAGGTAAAAATTTAAAAGAAGTTCGCAACACCGCCTTATCCTGATGAAAAATCAGAAAAGGAGACTCACAAGAAAGAGCAGATAATTCAGAAACTCTTCTAGCAGAAGAGATGGCCAAAAGAAACAAAACTTTCCAAGAAAGTAATTTAATATCCAGCGAATGCATAGGTTCAAACGGAGGAGCTTGAAGAGCCCCCAGAACCAAATTCAAACTCCAAGGAGGAGAAATTGACTTAATAACAGGTTTTATACGAACCAAAGCTTGTACAAAACAATGAATATCAGGAAGACTAGCAATCTTTCTGTGAAAAACAACAGAAAGAGCAGAGATTTGTCCTTTCAAGGAACTTGCAGACAAACCTTTATCCAAACCATCCTGAAGAAACTGTAAAATTCTAGGAATTCTAAAAGAATGCCAAGAAAAATGATGAGAAAAACACCAAGAAATGTAAATCTTCCAGACTCGATAATATATCTTCCTAGATACAGACTTACGAGTCTGTAACATAGTATTAATCACAAAGTCAGAGAAACCTCTATGACTGAGAATCAAGCGTTCAACCTCCATACCTTCAAATTTAAGGATTTGAGATCCTGATGGAAAAAAGGACCTTGCGATAGAAGGTCTGGTCTTAACGGAAGAGTCCACGGTTGGCAAGTGGCGATCCGGACAAGATCCGCATACCAAAACCTGTGAGGCCATGCTGGAGCCACCAGCAGAACAAACGAGCACTCCTTTAGAATCTTGGAAATTACTCTTGGAAGAAGAACTAGAGGCGGAAAGATATAGGCAGGATGATACTTCCAAGGAAGTGACAATGCATCCACTGCCTCCATCTGAGGATCCCTGGATCTGGACAGATACCTGGGAAGCTTCTTGTTTAGATGAGAAGCCATCAGATCTATTTCTGGAAGTCCCCACATTTGAACAATCTGAAGAAATACCTCTGGGTGAAGAGACCATTCGCCCGGATGTAACGTTTGGCAACTGAGATAATCCGCTTCCCAATTGTCTATACCTGGGATATGAACCGTAGAAATTAGACAGGAGCTGGATTCCGCCCATACCAGTATTCGAGATACTTCTTTCATAGCCAGAGGACTGTGAGTCCCTCCTTGATGATTGACATATGCCACGGTTGTGACATTGTCCGTCTGAAAACAAATGAACGACTCTCTCTTTAGAAGAGGCCATGACTGAAGAGCTCTGAAAATTGCACGGAGTTCCAAAATGTTGATTGGTAATCTCACCTCCTGAGATTACCAAACCCCTTGTGCTGTCAGAGACCCCCAAACAGCTCCCCAAAGTGTCAGACTTGCATCTGCTGAAATCACAGTCCAGGTTGGAAGAACAAAAGAAGCCCCCTGAACTAAACGATGGTGGTCTGTCCACCACGTCAGAGAGTGTCGTACAAACGGTTTTAAAGATATTAATTGAGATATCTTTGTATAATCCCTGCACCACTGGTTCAGCATACAAAGCTGAAGAGGTTGCATGTGAAAACGAGCAAAGGGGATCGCGTCCAATGCAGCAGTCATAAGACCTAGAATTTCCATGCATAAGGCTACCGAAGGGAATGATTGAGACTGAAGGATTCGACAAGCTGAAACCAATTTTAGACGTCTCTTGTCTGTCAGAGACAGAGTCATGGACACTGAATCTATCTGGAAACCTAAAAAGGTTACCCTTGTCTGAGGAATCAATGAACTTTTTGGTAAATTGATCCTCCAACCATGTTCTCGAAGAAACAATACAAGTCGATTCGTATGAGATTCTGCTAAATGTGAAGACTGAGCAAGTACCAAGATATCGTCCAAATAAGGAAATACCACAATACCCTGTTCTCTGATTACAGACAGAAGGGCACCGAGAACCTTTGTAAAAATCCTTGGAGCTGTTGCTAGGCCAAACGGCAGAGCCACAAACTGGTAATGCTTGTCTAGGAAAGAGAATCTCAGAAACTGATAGTGATCTGGATGAAACGGAATATGCAGATATGCATCCTGTAAATCTATTGTGGACATATAATGCCCTTGCTGAACAAAAGGCAGAATAGTCCTTATAGTTACCATTTTGAATGTTGGTATCCTTACATAATGATTCAATATTTTTAAATCCAGAACTGGTCTGAAGGAATTCTCCTTCTTTGGTACAATGAAGAGATTTGAGTAAAACCCCAGCCCCTGTTCCAGAACTGGAACTGGCATAATTACTCCAGCCAACTCTAGATCTGAAACACATTTCAGAAATGCTTGAGCCTTCACTGGATTTACTGGGACACGGGAAAGAAAAAATCTTCTTGCAGGAGGCCTTATCTTGAAGCCTATTCTGTACCCTTGTGAAACAATGTTCTGAATCCAAAGATTGTGAATCGAATTGATCCAAATTTCTTTGAAAAATCGTAATCTGCCCCCTACCAGCTGGGCTGGAATGAGGGCCGCACCTTCATGTTGACTTGGTAGCTGGCTTTGGCTTTCTAAAAGGCTTGGATTTATTCCAGACTGGAGATGGTTTCCAAACTGATACCGCTCCTGTAGGGGAAGGATCAGGCTTTTGTTCCTTATTGTAACGAAAGGAACGAAAACGATTAGTAGACCTAAATTTATCTTTAGATTTTTTATCCTGTGGTAAAAAAGGTCCTTTCCCCCCAGTAACAGTTGAAATAATAGAATCCAACTGAGAACCAAATAATTTATTACCCTGGAAAGAAAGGGAAAGCAAAGTTGACTTAGAAGACATATCAGCATTCCAAGTTTTAAGCCATAAAGCTCTTCTAGCTAAAATAGCTAGAGACATATACCTGACATCAACCCTAATGATATCAAAGATGGCATCACAAATAAAATTATTAGCATGTTGAAGAAGTTAACAATGCTATGAGAATTATGATCTGTTACTTGTTGCGCTAAAGCTTCTAACCAAAATGTTGAAGCTGCAGCAACATCCGCTAAAGATATAGCAGGTCTAAGAAGATTACCTGAACATAAGTAAGCTTTTCTTAGAAAGGATTCAATTTTCCTATCTAAAGGATCCTTAAAGGAAGTACTATCTGCCGTAGGAATAGTAGTACGTTTAGCAAGAGTAGAGATAGCCCCATCAACCTTAGGGATTTTGTCCCAAAACTCTAATCTGTCAGATGGCACAGGATATAATTGCTTAAAACGTTTAGAAGGAGTAAATGAATTACCCAAATTATTCCATTCCCTGGAAATAGCATCAGGGACAGGAAAAACTTCTGGAATAACTACAGGAGATTTAAAAACCTTATTTAAACGTTTAGATTTAGTATCAAGAGGACCAGATTCCTCTATTTCTAATGCAATTAAGACTTATTTAAGTAAAGAACGAATAAATTCCATTTTGAATAAATATGAAGATTTATCAGCATCAACCTCTGAAACAGAATCCTCTGAACCAGAGGAATCATTATCAGAATCAGAATGATGATGTTCATTTAAAAATTCATCTGAAAACTGAGAAGTTTTTATTTTTTTATTTTTTTTTATTTTTACCATTTATTTAATTTCCAGAAATGCATACAAAGTAAGTTTTAGCACATTTGCTTTTGTCGTGCACCACGCAGGGTAAATAATAATCAAAAACATAGGCATTATTCGTCTATATATAATAAAGCAAAACCCTCATTACTTTTGTACAGACTGGAAGTTTTTTCTGTTTATCAAAAAAAACAAAAAACAAAAAAAAACAAAAACAAAACAAACAAAAAAAATGAGAAGTTTTAAAAGACCTTTTACGTTTACTAAAAGGAGGAATAACAGACATAGCCTTCTTAATGGATTTAGAAACAAAATCTCTTATGTTAACAGGAACACTCTGAGTATTAGATGTTGATGGAACAACAACAGGAAATGTAACATTACTAAAGGAAATATTATCTGCATTAACAAGTTTGTCATGACATTCATTACAAACAACAGCTGGAGGAACAGATACCACAAGTTTACAGCAAATACACTTAACTTTGGTAGATCCAGCATCAGGCAGCGATTTTCCAGAAGTATCTTCTGATTCAGGGTCAATCTGAGACATCTTGCAATATGTAATAGAAAAAACAACATATAAAGCAAAATTGATCAAATTCCTTAAATGACAGTTTCAGGAATGGGAAAAAAATGCCAGTGAACAAGCTTCTAGCAACCAGAAGCAAATAAACAATGAGACTTAAATAATGTGGAGACAATAATGACGCCCATATTTTTTAGCGCCAAAAAAGACGCCCACATTATTTGGCGCCTAAATGCTTTTAGCGCCAAAAATGACGCCACATCCGGTAACGCCGACACTTTTGGCGCATAAACGTAAAAAATGACGCAACTTCCGGTGACAATTATGACGCCGGAAATAACAAAGAAAATTTTTTGCGCCAAAAAAGTCTGCGCCAAGAATGACGCAATAAAATGAAGCATTTTCAGCCCCTGCGAGCCTAAGAGCCCACAGGGAAAAAAGTCAAATTTTAAGGTAAGAAAAAAATTGATTATTCAAATGCATTATCCCAAATAATGAAACTGACTGTCTGAAATAAGGAATATTGAACATCCTGAATCAAGGCAAATAAATATTTAAACACAAATATTTAGAACTTTATATAAAAGTGCCCAACCATAGCTTAGAGTGTCACAAAAATAAGACTTACTTACCCCAGGACACTCATCTACATGTAGTAGAAAGCCAAACCAGTACTGAAACGAGAATCAGCAGAGGTAATGGTATATATAAGAGTATATCGTCGATCTGAAAAGGGAGGTAAGAGATGAATCTCTACGACCGATAACAGAGAACCTATGAAATAGACCCCGTAGAAGGAGATCATTGAATTCAAATAGGCAATACTCTCTTCACATCCCTCTGACATTCACTGCACGCTGAGAGGAAAACCGGGCTCCAACCTGCTGCAGAGCGCATATCAACGTAGAATCTAGCACAAACTTACTTCACCACCTCCACGGGAGGCAAAGTTTGTAAAACTGATTTGTGGGTGTGGTGAGGGGTGTATTTGTAGGCATTTTGAGGTTTGGGAAACTTTGCCCCTCCTGGTAGGAATGTATATCCCATACGTCACTAGCTCATGGACTCTTGCTAATTACATGAAAGAAATATATATTAACCCTTAAAAAATAAAAAACATTTGAATCTAAATTCATAAAAATCGTGCAAGCACATTTGCGCATATGAAACAAACATCAAAGGTTGCAAGATATTGCTTCCCTAAATTTGGGTGTGTAATGAATCTCCCTAAAATATCCTGGTAACATAAATGCTTGGAGATCTAGTTCTATATTGAGTCCCCGTGGGTGCATAGAGTTAAGCTGGTATATCCAGAACTTCTCTCTACGCCGCAAGGCTAATAGTCTCTATACATTGCAAGGCTAATAGTCTGTAAATTTATTAGGTGGTATCCACTCAATAATCCTTATTCTCAAACTCTCAGGGTCTGAGTTGTGATGGACCCGGAAGTGTTCAGATACACTATGAGTTGTGTGCCCTTTTGTTATGTTGTTGGCATGTTTATTAAATCGGGTACGTATGTGTCTTTTAGTTCTGCCTACATAGATCAAATTGCAGCTGCAGTTTTAAAGATGTACCACATATGTGGTGCTGCACTAACATTTGTACTTCATTCTAAATTCCTTAGACCCATCTGAATTATAAAAAGTGTCTACTTTTACTACTTGGCTGCACATGCCACATCTTGCTACCCCACATTTTTATGTTCCAGGTTTTTGTTCTAACCAATTTGTTGTTTTCTCTGAGCTCTGACTGTTCTTACTATTAAGTCCTAAAATAGGGTCTGCCTTGAGTGTTCCCCAATGTCTTTTCAATATGTTATGGATGTCTCTACTCCCCTGATTATAGGTTGTAATGAATCTCACATTCTTATTCTCCTACATGTTCATTATGTTTTTGTTCTCTTTAGGTTTTAGAAGCAACTCTCTATTCATATCCTTTACCTTATTCTTGGCTCTCCCTATAGTGTCTAAATTGTACCCCTTTTCCATAAACCTCTGATCTAGCAATAGGGACTTTGTGTTGTAATCAGTCTCTCTTGTGCAATTTCTCTTAACACGCTGGTACTGGCCAAGAGGAATGTTAGTTTTCCATCTTGGTAGATAACCACTTCTTGCATTCAAAACCCCATTTTTGTCTGTGGGTTTACGATAATTTTTAACAGCTACTCTATTATTTTCATCGACAAATAATAGTAGATCCAAAAATTCAACTTGTATTTTGTCAATTTTTTAAACAAATCTGAGATTACGGTCATTGTTGTTCATGTGTTGGATGAAATTTCCACTATCTACCTCAGATCCCTTTCAGATGATGACAATGTCGTCTATGTAGCGGAAATACATAGACATTGTATTTCCCCTCAAAATCGTGCATGTGTACAGTGGGGCAAAAAAGTATTTAGTCAGCCACCAATTGTGCAAGTTCTCCCACTTAAGAAGATGAGAGAGGCCTGTAATTTTCATCATAGGTATACCTCAACTATGAGAGACAAAATGTGGAAACAAATCCAGACAATCACATTGTCTGATTTGGAAAGAATTTATTTGCAAATTATGGTGGAAAATATAGTATTTGGTCAATATCAAAAGTTAATCTCAATACTTTGTTATATATCCTTTGTTGGCAATGACAGAGGTCAAACGTTTTCTGTAAGTCTTCACAAGGTTGTCACACACTGTTGCTGGTACGTTGGCCCATTCCTGCATGCAGATCTCCTCTAGAGCAGTGATGTTTTGGGGCTGTCGCTGGGCAACACAGACTTTCAACTCCCTCCAAAGGTTTTCTATGGAGTTGAGATCTGGAGACTGGCTAGGCCACTCCAGGACCTTGAAATGCTTCTTACGAAGCCACTCCTTTGTTGCCCGGGTGGTGTGTTTGGGATCATTGTCATGCTGAAAGACCCAGCCACATTTCATCTTCATTGCCCTTGCTGATGGAAGGAGGTTTGCACTTAAAATCTCACGATACATGGCCCCATTCATTCTTTCATGTACACGGATCAGTCGTCCTGTTCCCTTTGCAGAGAAACAGCCCCAAAGCATGATGTTGCCACCCCCATGCTTCACAGTAGGTATGGTGTTCTTTGGTTGCAACTCAGCATTCTCTCTCCTCCAAACACGACGAGTTGTGTTTCTACCAAACAGTTCTACTTTGGTTTCATCTGACCATATGACATTCTCCCAATCCGCTTCTGGATCATCCAAATGCTCTCTAGCATACTTCAGACGGGCCCGGACATGTACTGGCTTAAGCAGGATCTGAGTCCCTGGCGGCGTAGTGTGTTACTGATGGTAGTCTTTGTTACGTTGGTCCCAGCTCTCTGCAGATCATTCACTAGGTCCCCCCATGTGGTTCTGGGATGTTTGCTCACCGTTCTTGTGATCATTTTGACCCAACGTTGTGAGATCTTGCGTGGAGCCCCAGATCGAGGGAGCTTATCAGTGGTCTTGTATGTCTTCCATTTTCTAATTATTGCTCCCACAGTTGATTTCTTCACACCAAGCTGCTTGCCTATTGCAGATTCAGTCTTCCCAGCCTGGTGCAGGTCTACACTTTTGTTTCTGGTGTCCTTCGACAGCTCTTTGGTCTTCACCATAGTGGAGTTTGGAGTGTGACTGTTTGAGGTTGTGGACAGGTGTCTTTTATACTGATAACAAGTTCAAACAGGTGCCATTAATACAGATAATGAGTGGAGGACAGAGGAGCCTCTTAAAGAAGAAGATACAGGTCTGTGAGAGCCAGAAATCTTGCTTGTTTGTAGGTGACCAAATACTTATTTTCCACCATAATATGCAAATAAATTCTTTCCAAATCAGACAATGTGATTGTCTGGATTTGTTTCCACATTTTGTCTCTCATAGTTGAGGTATATCTATGATGAAAATTACAGGCCTCTCTCATCTTCTTAAGTGGGAGAACTTGCACAATTGGTGGCTGACTAAATACTTTTTTGCCCCACTGTATATTTGCATAGGATGGGGCAAATGTAGTCCCATCGCTGTGCCTTGTATCTGTTTGTAGAATTGCTGTTAGAAAGTGAAATAATTATGATTAAATATAAAATTAATACCCACTAAGATAAATTCAATATGTAATTGAGACATGTTCCCCTTTCCAATGTTTCCTGAGCTGCTTTTATTCCCAGTTCATGTGGAATACATGTGTACAGAGAGGATACATCACATGTAATCCACATGAAATCCTCCTGCCATTCAAATCCTTCAAAAATATGTATGGTGTGCATAGTGTTTCTGAGATAGGTTCTAGTAGATTTTACTATCGGTTGGAGGTAATGATCTATATAAATAGAAAGATTGTTAGTCAGAGAGCCTATGCCCGAAATAATGGCTTCGTCAGGGACTTATGCACGTTCGGCAAGTGATAGAATGTCGGTGTGCTTATGTCACTTACTGTGGACAATTTTCAGAAACTAATAAATAACACATTAGTAATTTTGTATGCATATCAGTCTTTCCCCAGTATCGAACTAGGAAAATATTCAGATAAGGCTTTATTATTTATTTAAAAAAAAAAATCAGTGTTTAAAATAAACATCCCAAAGCAACAACAGTATAATCTGCCTTTGTATTGAGGAATTAGTGAGAAGCATATATTGTCTCTAAATACAAAGATGTCTTATCCAGTTCTGCATGTAGTGCAAAAAAACTTTTTTTTTTGGGTGAAGCCAAGGTTATTCATCTTTAGGGAACATGGACATGATTAGGCTTAGAGGAAAAACAAACCTGCTCAACGGAGCGCCCCTGGGGTATGTAGCTGTAAATCCAATGAGGTGATAGGCACTGTTAGAGAGAGGGTAGCAAGCAAATGAATGTTGTTCCCGGGCGGCAAACAAAAATTCCCAGTGCGTCTGCACACGCACAAAAAGTAACAGTTAATCCAAGATTGGGAAAATAAATGAGCGCTCCAAGCCCAGAAATATATAAAAAGTCAATTTTATTCCATACTTATTAAAACCATACAAAATAGAATAAAAAGTGGTAAGCACTATTGTGCAAAAAACAAGTAGAGGAACAGGTGCAAAAACAGCAAACGTTTCGTGCTCCACGCACTTGGTCACTGCTGATTGATACACCTGTTCAGTGCTCCTTTTATTACCTGGAATCCTTAAAGTGAAATCACAAATTTTATTAACCTGTATTTTGCCATTCTGTGGGGGAGCCTATGACAAGAAACATTTTTTTATTTTCAATACACAAAATATTATATATAGATAAGCAAATTGATTCATGTTAAGAATTTAATTATTATGCCCAAGGAAAATATATCCTAAGTCAAATTTGATTATGTTTTACATTTTTTATCTCCTATAATTGGAAAATGTATACATATCATTCTATGAAACATTATTTCAAAACCTGTATATAATCAAGGTCAATTCTCATATTCAGTTTAAACTAATAAATTATAGCATACACCTTGAACAGGTTGGTACTGTGATTTGCAGAGAATGAGCCTATGACAAGACACTGTAATTTACATAAATTTATTTTAGATAGATACATAGTAATTTTGTGTTAGCCTTATGTGGGAAACTAAAATTAAGATAGATGGGGAGATATTTTTATATCAAATACTGTTTTTTACTGTGAAGAAGACACAAGCATTACAACTATGAATAAGAGCACATGACAAGAGCAATACCCTAAAATTAGAGATTATTGTTATTTAGTGAATAGATCTAAATCCCTTCTCATGTTAAGGCCCTCAGGATGTGTAGTCTGTAAATTGAACATCCACATAACTTCCCTTTTATCAAGGGTTCTCTCTGTCACCTCCTCTTCTCCATTGTGGGACAAAATCTATCCCTTGTAAGATGAGAGCAGATGTATCTGCGTTATGTAATGCCTTAAAATGCCTTGATACAGGTGTGTCTGAGTCCTTATCCTCTATGGAGCGCAAATGCTCCAAGAACCTTTCTTTTAGCGGTCTTTTAGTTTTGCCTGTGTATTGTTTATGACAAATTTTACACGTTAAAAAAAACTAAATTCAACCCCTTCCTTGACAAAATCACCTGTGATTTTGTCAAGGAAGGGGTTGAATTTAGTTCAACCACTACCAATAAAGTGTATAAGATATATCATTATATCAATTGCTCAACTACTCATGTAGTTTATCTTTTAACGTGTAAAATTTGTCATAAACAATACACAGGCAAAACTAAAAGACCGCTAAAAGAAAGGTTCTTGGAGCATTTGCGCTCCATAGAGGATAAGGACTCAGACACACTTGTATCAAGGCATTTTAAGGCATTACATAACGCAAATACATCTGCTCTCATCTTACAAGGGATAGATTTTGTCCCACAATGGAGAAGAGGAGGTGACAGAGAGAAAACCCTTGATAAAAGGGAAGTTATGTGGATGTTCAATTTACAGACTACACATCCTGAGGGCCTTAACATGAGAAGGGATTTAGATCTATTCACTAAATAACAATAATCTCTAATTTTAGGGTATTGCTCTTGTCATGTGCTCTTATTCATAGTTGTAATGCTTGTGTCTTCTTCACAGTAAAAAACAGTATTTGATATAAAAATATCTCCCCATCTATCTTAATTTTAGTTTCCCACATAAGGCTAACACAAAATTACTATGTATCTATCTAAAATAAATTTATGTAAATTACAGTGTCTTGTCATAGGCTCATTCTCTGCAAATCACAGTACCAACCTGTTCAAGGTGTATGCTATAATTTATTAGTTTAAACTGAATATGAGAATTGACCTTGATTATATACAGGTTTTGAAATAATGTTTCATAGAATGATATGTATACATTTTCCAATTATAGGAGATAAAAAATGTAAAACATAATCAAATTTGACTTAGGATATATTTTCCTTGGGCATAATAATTAAATTCTTAACATGAATCAATTTGCTTATCTATATATAATATTTTGTGTATTGAAAATAAAAAAATGTTTCTTGTCATAGGCTCCCCCACAGAATGGCAAAATACAGGTTAATAAAATTTGTGATTTCACTTTAAGGATTCCAGGTAATAAAAGGAGCACTGAACAGGTGTATCAATCAGCAGTGACCAAGTGCGTGGAGCACGAAACGTTTGCTGTTTTTGCACCTGTTCCTCTACTTGTTTTTTGCACAATAGTGCTTACCACTTTTTATTCTATTTTGTATGGTTTTAATAAGTATGGAATAAAATTGACTTTTTATATATTTCTGGGCTTGGAGCGCTCATTTATTTTCCCAATCTTGGATTAACTGATTAGGCTTAGAGCCTTGTGAGAAAATTGTACAGACTAAAACATTACCTGGCCATGTAACCATGTCCCACAAAACGTGTACTGTACATTAAAGGCATCTCAGACATTGTCTTGTATATTTAAAGATGTCTTTCCTGATTATCTTGTAACTCAGATTTGAGTTATATAGTGATACTAAAGAACTCACATTGATTCAGCAAGAAGTCTCCCCATGGTGAGTAAACGGAGATAAACTAAAAGCCCAAGAAGGAAAATCAGTTTTTTTTAAAGCACATTTGTTTATAATAAAATAAATACTTAAAAGAACCATTAACATTTTTAAATATCTTGTTTTAGGTGCAACATAGAGAAAATGATTTCCAGGGCACTTTAACCACATGCAAAGAAATAATGAAATCCTTGTTGGGGCCCCCAGGACAGCTTTTGGACACCACTTGGTTAATAAATATACAGTTTATATTCTAGTGATTTATTGCCAGCAAAGAGCACTTAAGCAAGGCACAATAAGAGCTTGGTTAAATAATATCATTAGTTACAGAATACAGACATTATATCATTTCATTATACACAAAAATGTAGTTATTTTTCACTGCTTTATAAAGTGTGCTACAGAACTATATAAAATATTGTATTCATTTATGTATATTATTAATACTATTATCATCATCAATATGGCATCACATCTGAATGATTTTTCATGACTTACTTTATTTCTGTCCTGTACGACCAACACTTTGCCTGAGTCCTCGTCTAAAACAGCACCTGCAAAAGATCATATACAATATGACAAACTCATAGAAAATCCCGATACCATAACAATCGTTGAGCTAGAAATATTTATTCCCTGTGAATTGTTTCATTTGTAAAACTATAAATATTAGTTGCTATACATGAGTAAGAGCTTGATTACTGAATCGATAAACCAATATAAAAAACAAACAAATAATCAACTGCTGAAACTATACTTTTGTACAATCCATTTATTTCAATTGATTCTCATTATTATATTAAAAACTATACAATGTCTTCTTCACTACTCTCAACACAATATTATATGTAATTTGTTTAAAATTATTATCAGACTTTTTCAGCAGATTGAAATGTTTGTTATGTGCTCAGAAAAGCAGCAAAACATCACTCTTTTGTTCTGGGGCAGCAAGAACTTGGGAACTCCAAGAAAGGGTACAATTAGATTTTAACATACAACATTATTTTTTTTAAATATATAAAGCAAAGGCACATTTGTTATATTTTATACTGACTTGATTTTATACTTATTTTTAATGTATCACTTCAATTTCCCTTTATGGCGCACTAACAAAAAAAGAAAATTCATATAGTAGCCAAATAAATAGAATACAAAAAAGTATTATTATTGAATAACCGCTAGAAAAAAAATCTACTACTCATTTGAAGTTCAGACTAAGTGCTATTGCATTGTCTCGTTATCTTGCATTTGTTGATTATGCAAATCTACTGTGTTGACTGGTCCTTTAAGAGCTTTAAAGTGTCATTAAAGGGACAGTCTACTTGAAAATATTTATTGTTTAAAAATATAGATAATCCCTTTATTACCCATCCCCCAGTTTTGCATAACCAACACTTTTTACCTCTGTGATTACCTTGTATGTAAGCCTCTGCAGGCTGTCTCCTCAGTTATTTTGACAGACTTGCATTTTAGCCAATCAGTGCTGAATCATAGGGCACAATGTTATCTATATGGAACACATGAACTAGTGCTATCTAGCTGTGATAAAATGCACTGAGATAAGAGGCGGCATTCAAGGGCTTAGAAACTAGCATATTAGCCTACCTAGGTTTAGCTTTCAACAAGGAATACCAAGAGAACACAGCAAATTTGATGATAAAAGTAAATTGGAACGTTGTTTAAAATTACATGCCCTATCTGAATCATGAAGTTTAATTTTGACTAGACTGTCCCTTTAAAATAGGCATTTCAACAAACACATGCAATTTTTCATTATTGAAATTGAAACATTATTGCAATATACTGTACTTGCATTATTTATTTTGCTTTCGTTTGCTGTAAAATACATCTGAAATTGCGTTCCACTTTTGGGTTAATATGTTTAGCTAACTGATTACCCTCCTCTCACATTCTCTCTCAGTTTTGCTTCAACAATCATGATAGGAAAAACATTCTTTGCAATAGCAGTGAACATACAAAGTAGTTTATGTGAATATTTTTTGTAATTATATATTTAGCTATACATGGAGATTAGAATGAAATATACATCTGTTTTTTTAAATACCTGTTAAATAAATTATTACAAAGTAACTAAGCTGAAACTCCTTAAAGGGACATGGAACCAATGTTTTTTTCTTTTGTGCTTTAGACAGAGCATGCAATTTTAAACAACTTTCCAATTTACTTATATTATGTAAGTTGTTTCATTCTCTTGGTAACCTCTGTTGAAAATCATACCAAGGAAGCTCAGAAGCAGCAATACACTACAGGGAATTAGCTGCTGATTGGTGGCTGTACCTGTATGCTTATTGTCATTGGCTCATGCAGTGTGTTCAGCTAACTGCCTGTTGTGCATTGCTGCTCCTTCAACCGAAGATACCAAGAGAAATTAAGCAAATTTGATAATAGAAGTAAATTGGAAAGTTGTTTAAAAACATAAAATATGCTTATCTGATAATTTCCTTTTCTTCTGAAGGAAAGAGTCCACAGCTGCATTCATTACTTTTTGGAATTAGGAATCTGGCCACCAGGAGGAGGCAAAGACACCCCAGCCAAAGGCTTAAATACTCCTCCCAGTCCCCTCATCCCCCAGTCATTCTGCCGAGGAACAAGGAACAGTAGAAGAAATATCAGGGCGAAAAGGTGCCAGAACAATATAAGGACGCCCCACATAAAATTATGGGTGGGGAGCTGTGGACTCTTTCCATCAGAAGAAAAGGAAATTATCAGGTAAGCTTTTCTTCTTAAATGGAAAGAGTCCACAGCTGCATTCATTACTTTTGGGAAACAATACCCAAGCTATAGAGGACACTGAATGCTAAGACGGGAGGGTACAATAGGTGGCCCATACTGAGAGCACCAGGCCTGAACCTCTACCCAATAAAAAATCCCGCTTCATCTGAAGCCGAGAAAAAATTTCAAGGAAAAGCCCCATTGACACTGACTCACAGCCAGTCCAGAGCCAAACTAGAGACCACAAAACGGACTCGACTGAGCCAACAATCCACCATGAGACACCGTCGACCAACAGACGGTCCCCCACCACTCACCCCTCACAAATAAAGGGTGAACCAGCCGAAAACCCCAAGGGGAACAAGGCAAAGGAGGACAGAGGAAACCGAAAGTCCCTCAATACAAAAACACAGCACCTCCAAGAGTGGGCCCAACACACAGAGACCCAAATGAACCCAAACAGGGAAAGAGGCGACGCCTATACAAGGCGAAACCCGGGATAACACCGGGCACGGAGACCGAAAAGACATCTCCCCAACAACCTGCAAGCATGGAACGCACTAAAGATGCAAAGTCCTCCCAGTGCCTGCCCATAGAATACCCAAGTATTCGACCGTGAAATAGCGTGTAATAGACCCAGGCGAAACCCCAAGTTCGAGAACAGAGAGTCCATAACAGGACGACACAGAGGGAGCTTACAAGGAAGAAAGAAGAAGCAGTCATCGAGAAACGGACCGCACAAAACAGCCCCCGACAGAGGGCACGCTTCAGGCAACCTAAGCCGCCGGACCTACTCACATGTCCCTAAAAAAGAGAACACAAAGCCTCCATCTAGGCCCCCAGAGAAGGAGAGAATACCCTCAGAACCTGAAGGAAGAGGAAACTGTCTCCTGTCAAAGGAGCAAGGAGAAAGGAAAAACCATCTCCTTCAGACTGAGCTATAGGATACTGTGACCCATAGACCACTCTGGCATCTTGACCAACAGACCCAGCTAGGCCACCAATACAAGGGAACAAAGAATCATGAAAATGGTACAGGAACGAGCGTAAATATGGCAGAGCCATCCTCCCAGAGTACAAGTACAACTGAAAACAGACAAGGCCATAGACACAAGGATCTATCAAAACAAGGACCCACAGTCTGACATGGAACCAGCTAGATTCCAGGGGAAACCCAGTCCACTTACCACTTCCCGACCAGGAGAAGCCCCTAAGAAGGGCTCAGACTCCCTAAGAAGAGAATATCCCCTAAAGAAAAAGGGAAGAGGTCGGAAGTCAAATGTCCTAGAAAGGACCCCCTCACAAGTAGTTCGCCAAACAGAGGCACAGCCAACCAATTCGCCTGCAGAGCAGAGAATCCACGGGTACACTGGCAAACTAACAGAGGAATGGAACCCTAAGGCGCACCAGAAACTGGAAATCAGCGCCAGCAGCTGGGTAGAAAACCACCAATCTTGAGGTGCAAGCCACCCACCTAACCCCAGATGACATGGGTTACTCTGTGGCAAGGAGTAATAAATACTCCAATAAACCGGGCCAAACCTGACCTGGTTAGGTAGATGTAGCAAGGACATAGCTCCCGTTCCCACCAGCGTGGAACATCCCGACCAGCTCTGAGAACCAAAACAATCCAAAACTGGGACAGGAGCAACGCCCCAGAAGAGGAAGACTCAGGAAGAAAAACAGGTCAGGGTACCTAATAGTTCAGGCAACTATACCCTGGAACTAAACACCCCTGCTAGCAAAAAAAAACAGACAAAGGGAATGGAGCATATCCAGAGAATCCGGACAGCAAAGGAAGGAACCACCCCTAGATAAAGTCCAACTCTCCAAGGAGCAAGGCTAGAAGCCTAATGATGGGACTTCACAATGGCCTCAGGACAACAAAAGGGATACCTCGAAGTTCAAAACCCCCACTAGCAGGGCTAGTCTCCCCATCACCTCCACATAGGCAGAGGACACAGAGGATAGAAAGGTGCTAAGCCTTCCCAACTCCGGAAAACCCTGAGCTAAGCAAGTCCCTACCAGGAGCAACCAACGTCCAGAACACAGATCCCCAAAGGAGATCTAACTCAGCCCGGGACAAAGGAAGAAGACCCAAAGGTTCCATAACTCAGACAGACCCTACACGGCCCGGAGTAAAAACCGTATCTAGAAACACTAGAAAACAGCATATACGCACCCTTAAGGTGCCAAAATTTGCAACAGGTTTTAAAATAGAAAACCTTCTGCATGCCGTATAGCTATCCATAAAAGCTGTTGGATAAAGCCCCAATAGGACCATCCAGAAGCCTAAAACTGAAGGCCAAACCACTCCTCAGTGGTAATGGGGCATTACGCCCGCCAGCCCTCCCACATATGGAGGAGGAAACTATAGGTTCTGATAAAATCAAATGTCAAATAACACGACGCAGCAGAGCTGCCCGGTTATCTATGACTGAAGGCTATAAGGACTGAAACAATCCTTTCCCGCCTCGTGACCCACAGGTCCTCTAGAATGCTTAGTTGAACATAAAAACAAAGATAACTTGAGCAATCAGCGCCACTACCGAACCGGTCCGGCAGAACAGCGCCACGTGTCTGAACAGCCACAAAACCAAATGAACCCGACAGGACCAGCCTGTACTCAGGGTCCTAACCGGCAAGCTGTATAAATTCTCCAACATAGGGGAAAAACAAAAACAGACATTATTAAACATAGGACTAACATATCAAAACAACTTCTGGAGAAGTAACAAGAGTATCAATCCCAGATAGTTCCCGAGGAAAACACAAATAAAAGACATCCCATCGGATACAACAGAAAATATAAGGCAACCTGAAGGTTACCTCCCAAAAGACACAGGCCTACCCGTAGGACCAGCCAAACAGAGCCCTATCTTTCAAAAAACTGTGAAAGATCTCAAATAAAGACAAACAGGAGATAACCCCACATGTCTAATGAGGTGCACCATTCGAATTATCAGACTGAAAGTTCCCATATCTGTTAACGATAGGGTCATTCAATAACTGAAAAAGATGTCTAAACAACACGCTAAGGCACGCAATCCTGTAATGAAAGGCACAACACTCCGGAACAGTTACCCCCGTGGGGAATTGTAGAGGCCCACCCCAAGGCGGAAGATAAGGCATATGGAACAAAACTGGTTGACAGGAGTCAACAAGGCCAAACCGGATTCGTCACCGGACACAGAATCTGAATCTGATATCATAATCGTCTCAGTATCAGAATCCTCCGTAACTGAATCTGAAATGAGCACAGTCTCAGCATCAGAATCCTCCATAACTGTAAAGAGGATATATAAATATGGACTATAAACAGTAAAAAACAAAAACGGCACCTGACACCACCAATGGCTGGGGCACAATTATAAACCCCCATGTCCAATAACCCCCCTCAGGAGATATTAACCCTTGATTCCAAGATACTAACAGAGACTCACTGAGACCCTTATGTTATAAGTTAAACACGTGAGGTGATAGCCTCATGGGAAACATTCACATTACAGTACATTGAATTAAGTAAAATGAAACGATCTTACCGGAATCTACGCCGTGGAACAGGAACACAGCCTTTCAAGTGTGACGGATAGTAGCATCACCTCTGCCATGGACTTGAGAGAAGAAAGCAGGCAGCAGAGCGAAGTTTGACAACGCCGATTGCTTGAAGAGCTGTTAACATGAGTCGGGATGGTTTCACAGAAAGAAACTTCCTGCATCTCCGGACTCTAACTTCCATCCAAGCCCCCAGAGACTGACAGGACTACTTAAAACTCCTGTCCCATGCCGAAGAGAACTACCCTCCATAAGAGACAAAAACAAAAATTAAAAATTCTGACACGTCTCTGCCAACCTCCTGGGACGAAAGGCAAAGAATGACTGGGGATGAGGGGAGTGGGAGTATTTAAGCCTTTGGCTGGGGTGTCTCTGCCTCCTCCTGGTGGCCAGGTTCTTAATTCCCAAAAGTAATGAATGCAGCTGTGGACTCTTTCCATTTAAGAAGAAAATTGTATGTTCTATCAGAATCATGAAAGATTTTTTGGGATTTCATGTCCCTTTAAGGAAGGAGAATCGGGAAGGCTTACCCAGGCTCTTTCCTTAACTGCACATGCTTATGCTATATATGTGTATTAGTTTGTGATGGAGAGAGAGCTTCTCTTTCTGTATGTATTTGTAATATAACCCTAGGGAAGATGGGGGAAACCAGTTGTGGACTTCTTGCCCAATGTCCTTAGAAGAATATGGCTGCACCTCACTGATGAGGCCCAAAGAAGGTTGAAACAATCATCTTGGATTGCCTGCTATTTTTTAAGGCTGGACTGACCTTGTTAGGCAGGATCAGACTGATATACTCTGTGAAAAGCACAACTGGATTAAAAGAGGCTGCTCCCAGTTATTATTATTATTGTTTATTTATAAGGAGCCAACATTTTACGCAGCGCTATACAAAAGTACATTACAATCATAAAGGTACAATACAATAAAACATATTGTGTATGACTATACAATGTACATTACCACACTTACATTGACAAATATAAGCAAAAGGAGAGGAGCGCCTTGTCCTTAAGCACAATCAGTTGTAGATGCCTTTTTATATAGTGAGGTGAGCTACAGTTAGGGAGGCTCTCAAGCTTACAATCTAAAGGACAATCGCCACAGAACAAGCTACTGAGCTGTCGTTTGTGATTGGTTAGAAAGGGTTCTTTTGTTCTTTGAATAGGGAAATTAGAGGGGATAATGAACTTTACATAAAAGAAGAGCTGTTTCTAAAGAGGGGTCATAATGATTTTTTCACTTGCAGGGCCAGTAAGTACATTTTAATAAGCCTATTACTGAATAATTATTTACAGTGGATTGCAAACTGATGCATATGTTGATGTTAAGTCTGAACTGTAGGCAAATAATGTCAGATTTTTCACATTTAATAAAATATTTGAAATGAAATGGATAATTTAATTGAAAATAATTAAATTATTTTTTTAAAGTATTTTTTAAAGGGTTGCAGCCATGTGCAGATTTAAATGATACATTCCAGTGTATGATGTACAGGTAATTATGAAGGTATTATGTATCTCTTAGAACACTGAGAAGTCAATCACTAAGAACTAGGTGAAATATGGCACCCCTAGGGCATAGAAATGAAGAGAAGATCCCTCAAGAGTTAATGACTAGGGGTCTGATGATCACCGGCATGGAGAGAACTTTTGTGACTTTTTTGAGCAATAAATTGTAGTGTATGTGTTTCTCCTTGATATCCAGAGTATGTCATTCTGTAGCACCCCTACATAAACTACATGTAATTACATGGTGTTTACTGTCCTTTGAAGTCTGAAAATAAATTAGGAGAACTGATAGAGCACATAACAGGATTCACAAGCCTAACCATAACACATATCTGTTCCAAATTGAGAGATGAGAATATAAGAACGGTAAAACAATGGAGAATTTACGAATATAATAACAGTGGCTAGCCTGGCCTACTCCACTACCCCAGTGGCTCTTCTAAATAAGGAAAGTAGTAGGTGCGGTTTGGCTATTGAAAAACAGTTGCAGAAAGCAAAGTGATAATGCATTCCGAATGGTCTCAAACCCACCTAGTATTTTAGTATATCACAGAAAAAGTGTGCTTACTGTCCCTTTAACTTGAGTCCTTACTATTACTACCGGCTTAGAGGGCAATGGAAAAATCACAAAATTGTCTTGTGATTTACTGGCAGTACTAGTAGATCCCAATCTACATTTTGGGTACACTGGATCTATACAAATCTGCCTACTGCCTTCTGCCTTCTACTAGCGAACAAATCTTCCTCTGGTTTAAGTTTATACTCTCCTCAAATGTTGTGAGAAAAAAAAAAGAAAGCTTGCTTGCAAATGCCAAGGAATTTGTAAGATAAGCTAAAAAATGTGTTTTTCAATTAAACAAAATCATTTGTAATTTAACTTTCACAGTAGACATATTTGCAACATTTTTACAAAGCAATGTATTATAGCCCTTCCTCGCAGCCATAGGTTAAGGAATAGTTTATTAATCTTTCTTTTTAAAAGTCATAGAATGCTGCACTGTCCTGTGTGGTCCACTCATATAGTATTTTAGAGAGATACACAAAGTTAAACATAGCTGTCTGCATGATAATGTACAATAAAATAACTTCCCACTGAATTATCTGCTCCCATTAGTCATCGCAAGCCATTTGGCACCATATGTATATGTAATTTCTCTTTTAATGGTGCGCTACTTACCCTCAGAGATAAATGAACACTTGTTCTTAACATGTTGGTAACTGATATTTGCTTAAGAAAATATATTTTATATGTTGTTTCCATTGATGAAAACAGTGCATAGATTTTAATGAAGTCATGGAACCTGACCCAACACGTTAATTAAATGAAAACAGACCAGGAGGTCTAAATGAGTGCACAGGTTGCAATGTAGCAACTCATCTGTTCTTGACGCTGCTCATACGCAATGGGTGTAGACACGCACAAATTGAGTCATATTTTACAGGATGTTTTATATATTTTTAATCTTAAAGCATAACGGGGGTTGCCAAGACTTGATTACTGTGGTTGCAGTCACCATAACTACAATATGCCAAAGTTGGCTCCTCTCAGGCTGTCACTTTTCTGCTCCTAACTCTTAAGAGTAATGTGCAAGGTTTAAAGCTTAAAGGGACACTGAACCCAATTTTTATCTTTTGTGATTCAGATAGAGCATGACATTTTAAGCAACTTTCTAATTTACTCCTATTATCAACATTTCTTCATTCTCTTGGTATATTTATTTGAAAAGCAAGAATGTAAGTTTAGATGCCGGACCATTTTTGGTGAACGTGGGTTGTTCTTGCTGATTGGTGGATAAATTCACCCACCAATAAACAAGTGCTGTCCAGGGTTCTAAAACAAAAAGTGCCTTCTTTTTCAAATAAAGATAGCAAGAGAACGAAGAAAATGTGATAATAGAAGTAAATTAGAAAGTTGCTTAAAATTGCATACTCTATCTGAATCACGAAAGAAAAAAATGTGGGTTCAGTGTCCCTTTAACTTTGCTAAGGGCATTGTAGGATGGATTTTTGCAAGTTCTTATTAAAATGTATAAGTCCATTTATTATTCGTTGAAATTAAAGGGACATGAAACCCAAAAAAATTATTTCATGATTCAGATAGCGAATACAATTTTAAACAACTTTGCAATTTACTTCTATTATTAAATTTGCTTCCTTCTCTTGTTATCTTTTGCTGAAAGATTTATCAAGGCAAGCTCAGGGGCAGCAGAGAATCTAGGTTCTAGCTGCTGATTGGTGGCTGCATATATATACCGATTGTCATTGGCTCACCCATGTGTTCAGTTAGAAACCATTAGTGCATTGCTGCTCCTTCAGCAAATGATACCAAGAGAATGAAACAGATTAGATAATAGAAGTAAATTAGAAAGTTGTTTAAAAATGTATTCTCTGTCTATCTGAATCATGAAAGAAAATGTTTGGGTTTCATGTCCCTTTAAAGGGACACTAAACCCAAAAATTTTCTTTCATAATTCAGGTAAAAAATACAATTTTAAACAACATTCCAATTAACTTCTATTATCTAATTTGCTTCATTCTTTAGATATCCTTTGTTGAAGAAATAGCAATGCATATGGGTAAGCCAATCACACGAGAAATCTATGTGCAGCCACCAATCAGCAACTACTGAGCATATCTAGATATGATTTTCAGCAAAGGATATAAAGCGAATGAAGCAAATTAGATAATAGAAGTAAATTAGAAAGTTGTTTAAAATTGCATGTTTTTTCTAAATCATGAAAGAAAAAAATTGGGTTTCATGTCCCTTTAAGTTATACAGGAACAATTATAAAAAAAAAGGCTTGGTAGATTGTATATTTTATTAATCCTGCATATTAAACCAGACTCTGACATACTGCTGAGCACATTTATATTTATCCATATATGTTCTACATGTTGACCTAAACTAATAAAAATAATTATGATCACATATACTTTTAGTTAGCATAAAAAAACTGGTGACACAATATACAGCAAGTATCCAAGCTAGATATCATTGAGCAGGTATATATTACTTAAGCTCACAAGCACAACTGTCTTGTACAGCAGGGCCATGCAAGGTGATCTATAACATTTGTATATGGATATTCAGCATTGCTGATCTTAGATAATAAAAATAATTATGATCAAATGTACTATTAATTAGCATATACAGTTAGGTCCGTAAATAATTAGACACTAACACAATTTTCATCATTCTGGCTCTGTACGCCACCACAATGGATTCGAAATTAAACAACCGAGATGCAATTGAAGTGCAGACTTTCATCTTTAATTCAAGGGGTTAAACAAAAATATTGTATGAAACGTTTTGGAATTACAACCATTTTAATAAACAGTCCCCTTATTTCAGGGGCTCAAATGTAATTGGGCAAATTAACACAATCATAAATAAAATGTTAATTTTTAATATTTTGTCAAGAATCCTTTGCAGGCAATGACTGCTTGAAGTCTGAAATGCATGGACCTCACCAAACGCTGGGTTTCCTCCTTTTTGATGCTTTGCCAGGCCTTTACTGCAGCTGTTTTCAGTTGTTTTTATGTTTGTTGTCTTTCTGCCTTATGTTTTGTCTTCAGCAGGTGAAATGCATGCTCGATCAGGTTGAGATCAGGTGATTAACTCGGCCATTGCAGAATATTACACTTCTTTGCCTTAAAAAAACTCTTGGGTTGCTTTCACAGTATGTTTTGAGTCATTGTCCATCTGTAAAGTGAAGCGCTGTTCAATCAACTTCGCTGAATTTGGCGGAATCTGAGCAGACAATATATCCCTATACACTTCAGAATTCATCCGGCTGCTTCTGTCACATCATCAATAAACACTAGTGACTAGTGACCATTGGAATCCATGCATGCCCACGCCATCACACTGCCTCCACCGTGTTTTACAGATGATGTGGTATGCTTCAGATCATGAGCCGTTCTAAGCCTTCTCCATACCTTTTTCTTCCCATCATTCTGGTGCAGATTTCATCTGTCCAAAAAATGCGGTTCCAGAACTGGGCTGGCTTTTTTTTTATAGATATTTTTTGGCAAAGTCTAATCTGGCCTTTCTATTCTTGAGGCTTATGAATGGGTTGCACCTTGTGGTGAACCCTCTGCATTTGCTCTTGTGAATTCTTCTCTTTATGGTAGGCTTGGAAAATGATATGCCTACCTCCTGGAGAGTATTCTTCACTTTGCTGGATGTTGTTAAGGGGTTTTCCCATGGAAATGATCCTATAATCTCTGCCACTGTTGTCTTCTGTGGACATCCAGGCGTTTTTGTGTTGCAGAGCTCACCAGTGCATTCTTTTTTTCTCAGAATGTACCAAACTGTTGATTTGGCCACTCCTAATGTTCCTGCTATCTCTCTGATGGATTTCTTTTTTTTTTTTTTTGCATTGAGAGCTCATTTGAACACATGTTGTGGGTTCACAGCAACAGCTTCAAAATGTGAATGCCCCACCTGGAATAAACTCCAGACCTTTTACCTGCTTAATTGATGATTAATAATGAATGAATAGCCCACAACTGTCCATGAAACAGCTTTTGAGTCCTTTGTCCAATTACTTTTGGTCCCCCTTGAAAAAGAGGGGGCTACATATTAAAGAGCTGTAAATCCTTCCTCCAATTTTGATCTGAATACCCTCAAATTAAAGATGAGAGATTGCACTTTGAGCCCATATTCATTATTTAATTGTAACTTGAATTTATTTTGGTAAACAGCAGAAATAAAACTTGTGTCAGTGTCCAATTATTTCTAGACCTAACAGTTACAAATTAAGATCAGTTCACTTGTAAAAAGCTGGAAGTAATTGAGGCAGATACAGATATTTATATATTATCAGGTAAGCTCACAAGCCCAACTGTCATGTAAATCACCATCATGCATGCACTCTCTACAAATAAATGTTTACAACAGTTTTAATAACTATAACAGGTGAGTGAAACCTACTGTAGATAGAGGTAAAATCATTATGATAGATCAAATATATTATGACTATCCTCTTGCTGACGTAATATGTTAGTAAGCTATAACAGAAGAAACTAATGGTTCATACCTAAAGTGTCTCCCAGATATTCATTATCTCAGCTTCTAAATGTGTGTTTGCAACCTCAGCTAGTAAGCTATTTACATATCTACTTTTCATTCTTCATTTTGAAGAAAACTAATACTGTAGGGTATAAGCCAAATAACATAACCCAACTGATGTTGGTCAGTATACAAGAGTTAAAGTACTGGTAAACTATGCAGTTTTGCTCATCACAGTATGATGGAATGAGTAACGTAACCTAGTATATATATATATATATATATATATATTATTTTTTATTGTGATGTTGCTTAAAATTGGTACATTTACTCATTTACTGCTTGGTTTAGCTTTGTGATGGTGACTTTTCAACCAATCAGAAATTAAGCCACATGGCTCACTATTTTCTGTGTGGCCTTATCTTATATGTCATGATTCAACGCATGTGTAGTATAGCCACATTGGGTGCCACAATGGTGCAGCAAACACTTCATTCAAACTTTTGTTACCATTCACGTTTACTGAAATTACAAAATGTGTTACACACTAGAGCCCTGCAGTGCTCATTCAGAACTACATATAGATCAGGTGGGACTGCTCTATATGTCACTACACTAAAGAAAGAAAACGCATTGAGGAGGAATAAATGGAGAAATTGTGTATGAATTGAAAACATACAAAGACATATTTAAAAGATATAAAAAGTATATTAATTACTTCTATGTTACAATTACTAAGTAATGGTAAGTTTTGTGGTTTCTCATTTTAACCCAGAGGTTAAAGAAACTAAGTGATATGTGTTTGTCTTTGCACTTATTTAATACAATTTCAAAATCTGTCTCAAAAAGTCTCAGCATTGAAATTCTAATAGCAACAATGAGAAACAGAAAATCTGCTTACAATTCCATATATTATGTAACAAAAAAGGTGTGAACACAATTTTAGTTAGGCGCTAGTAGAAGTATTCACTAACAAGTTTGTTTGTCAGAAACATAGAGAAAGAAATTCCAACGCAAACTAGTAACAGCTTCCCAGCAATGTACCTTTTTGTGCTTGGCAAGGGGGGGCATCCGATCTTTGCCTGCTTTCCAGCTTACACAGAAGAATGATTGTAACCCCTTGTGTAATACTATAACACAGTGAGTCTTTTTTAAAGCAGTGTTTACCCCAGGACATTTTTAGTGGCTATACCACCTGTCTAAAATTTTTGCCAATATTAAGCTAAGATTAGCCAGTATTAAAAATGTTCATTTTTTACTACACAAACTATTGTTAAATACATTTATGTTAAATTATGTGTGCTTTGGATAGCTGAAAATTATATAATATTAAAAAATATTACACGGCCTCCATCTGGCTACTTCATAATACCACCTGGCTACTTCATAATGCCACCTTGGTACTTTATAATGCCACCCGGGTACTTCATAATGCCACCTGGGTACGTCATAATGCCAACCGGCTACTTCATAATGCCACCTTGGTACTTTATAATGCCACCCGGCTACTTCATAATGCCATTCGGGTACTTTTTAATGCCACCCGGCTACTTCATAATGCCATTTGGGTACTACATAATGCCACCCGGCTACTTCATAATGCCACCTGTATACTTCATAATACCACATGGTTACTTCATAATGCCATCTGTGTACTTTATAATGCCACCTTGGTACTTTATAATGCCACCCGGGTACTTCATAATGCCACCTGGGTACTTCATAATACCACCTGGCTACTTTATAACGCCACCTGGCTGGCAACATTTTCTGTGGAGAATACTGATAAAGAATATATACCAGATCCATAGTAATCTTTTACAGTGCCTAGACCAATACATGTCAGAAATACCTATCATACACCGAGATTACGAGTTTTGCGGTAACAGGGGTGCGTTGCTAACGAGCCTTTTTTTCCCCACTGCTCCCTTAAGACAACGCTGGTATTACAGGTTATTTAAACCTGGCGTTAGCCACAAAAAAGGTGAGAGTAGAGCAAAATTTAGCTCCACATCTCACCTCAATACCAGCGCTGCTTAAGTCAGCGGTTAGCTGGCTAAACGTGCTCGTGCACGATTTCCCAATAGGAAACAATGGGGCTGAGCTGGCTGAAAAAAAAAACTAACACCTGCAAAAAAGCAGCGTTCAGCTCCTAACACAGCCCCATTGTTTCCTATGGGGAAATTAATTTTATGTCTGCACCCTAACATGAACCCTGAGTCTAAACACCCCTAATCTTACACTTATTAACCCCTAATCTGCCGCCCCCGCTATCGCTGACACCTACATTATATTATTAACCCCTAATCTGCCGCTCTGGACACCGCCACCACCTACATTATACTTATGAACCCCTAATCTACTGCCCCCAACATCGCTGACACCTACATTATATTTATTAACCCCTAATCTGCCCCCCAAGGTCGCTGCAACTATATTAAATTTATTAACCCCTAATCTGCTGCAGCCAATGTCACCACCACTATTATAAATTTATTAACCCCTAAACTTAAGTCTAACCCTAACCCCCCCCTAACTTAAATATAATTTAAACAAAATAAATTTACCATAATTAAATAAATTAATCCTATTTAAAACTAAATACTTACCGATAAAATAAACCCTAAGCTAGCTACAATATAACTAATAGTTACATTGTAGCTATTTTAGGATTTATATTTATTTTACAGGCAACTTTGTATTTATTTTAACTAGGTAGAATAGTTATTAAATAGTTATTAACTATTTAATAACTACCTAGCTAAAATAAGTACAAAAGTACCTGTAAAATAAACCCTAACCTAAGTTACAATGACACCTAACACTACACTATAATTAAACTAATTACCTAAACTACCTACAATTAAATAAAATAAACTAAATTCCGAAAAAAACAACAACTAAATTACATTAAAAAAAAAGAATGACTAGAATTTTAAACTAATTACCCCTAATCTAATCCCCCTAATAAAATAAAAAAGCCCCCCAAAATAATAACATTCCCTACCCTATACTAAATTACAAATAGCCCTTAAAAAGGCCCTTTGCGGGGCATTGCCCCAAAGTAATCGGCTCTTTTACCTAAAAAAAAAAGACAATACCCCCCCCAACATTACAACCCACCACCCACACACCCAACCCTACTCTAAAACCCACCCAATCCCCCCTTAAAAAAACCTAACACTAACCCCTTGAAGATCACCCTACCTTAAGCCGTCTTCACCCAGCCGGGCACAAGTGGACCTCCAGAGGGGCAGAAGTCTTCATCCAGACGGCATCTTCTATCTTCATCCATCCGGAGCGGGTCAATCTTCAATCCAGCCGACGCGGAGCCATCCTCTTCAAACGAAGTCCAAGCAAAGAATGAAGGTTCCTTTAAATGACGTCATCCAAGATGGCGTCCCTTGAATTCCGATTGGCTGATAGGATTCTATCAGCCTATCAGAATTAAGGTAGGAAAAATCCTATTGGCTGATCCAATCAGCCAATAGGATTGAGCTTGCATTCTATTGGCTGATTGGAACAGCCAATAGAATGCAAGCTCAATCCTATTGGCTGATCCAATCAGCCAATAGGATTGAACTTCAATCCTATTGGCTGATTGGATCAGCCAATATGATTGTTCCTACCTTAATTCCGATTGGCTGATAGAATCCTATCAGCCAATCGGAATTCAAGGGACGCCATCTTGGATGACGTCATTTAAAGGAACCTTCATTCTTCGCTTGGACTTCGTTTGAAGAGGATGGCTCTGCGTCGGCTGGATTGAAGATGGACCTGCTCCGCTCCGGATGGATGAAGATAGAAGATGCCATCTGGAGGAAGACTTCTGACGCTTGGAGGACCTCTTCTGGATGGATCGGATGAAGACTTCTGCCCGGCTGGGTGAAGACGGCTCAAGGTAGGGTGATCTTCAAGGGGTTAGTGTTAGGTTTTTTTAAGGGGGGATTGGGTGGTTTTTAGAGTAGGGTTGGGTGTGTGGGTGGTGGGTTGTAATGTTGGGGGGGTATTGTCTTATTTTTTTCAGGTAAAAGAGCTGATTACTTTGAGGCAATGCCCCGCAAAAGGCCCTTTTAAGGGCTATTTGTAATTTAGTATAGGGTAGGGAATTTTATTATTTTGGGGGCTTTTTTATTTTATTAGGGGGATTAGAGTAGGTGTAATTAGTTTAAAAAAATTATAATTCTTTTTTTATTTTCTGTAATTTAGTGTTTTTTTTCCGTACTTTAGTTTATTTAATTTAATTGTAATTAATAATGTAGGTAGTTTAGGTAATTTATTTAATGATAGTGTAGTGTTAGGTGTCATTGTAACTTAGGTTAGGATTTATTTTACAGGTATATTTGTTTTTATTTTAACTAAGAAGTTATTAAATAGTTAATAACTATTTAATAACTATTCTACCTAGTTAAAATAAATACAAACTTGCCTGTAAAATAAATATAAATCCTAAGCTAGCTACAATGTAACTATTAGTTATATTGTAGCTAGCTTAGGGTTTATTTTACAGGTAAGTATTTAGTTTTAAATAGGATTAATTTATTTAATTGTAGTAATTTTATTTAGATTATTTTAAATTATATTTAAGTTAGGGGGGGTTAGGTTTAAACTTAGGTTTAGGGGTTAATACCTTTAATATAGTAGCGGCGACGTTGGGGGTGGCAGAGTAGGGGTTAATAAATGTAGGTAGGTGTCGGTGATGTTAGGGATGGCAGATTAGGGGTTAATAATATTTAACTAGTGTTTGGGAGGCGGGAGTGCGGTGGTTTAGGGGTTAATATATTTATTAAAGTGGCGGTGATGAACGGTCGGCAGATTAGGGTTAATATATTTATTTAAGTGTTTTTGATGGGGGGGGGGGGCTCGGTTTAGGGGTTAATAGGTAGTTTATGGGTGTAAGTGTATTTTTTATCACTTTAGTTAAGAGTTTTATGTTACGGCGTTAGCCCATAAAACTCTTAACTACTGACTTTTAAATGTGGTAGGAGTCTTGACAGGAGAGGGTCTACCGCTCACTTCTTCCAAGACTCATAATAGCAGCGTTAGGCAAATCCCATTAAAAAGATAGGATACGCAATTGACGTAAGGGGATTTGCGGTATGCTTGAGTCGCGGAAAAAAAGTGAGCGGTACACCTGTACCTGCCAGACTCGTAATACCAGCGGGCGTTAAAAAGCAGTGTTGAGACCTCTCAACGCTGCTTTTTAAGGCTAACGCAAGACTCGTAATCTAGCTGTTACTCTTTAATTATAGCATTCATTAAATATATTGATAACTATGTAAGCCTTATACTGAGGTATAGCATTAAAAGGAGATATTCACCAATATTGCGAGCCAAAATTTATATGATAACACTAAAGAGAAATTAATACAAACATATTGCTTTAAAAGATAACAATAAGAAAAAGCCAAATAGCATCCACAGCTTTAAAAATGTTTAATTTTACCATCACTTTAAAGGGACATTCTAGAGTAAAAATAAAATTTCTATTTTTTTCTGTAAAAGTAAAATGTTTTATTTGGTCAAAGTATTTTATTTTTAAACAAATACCCTTTTTTACTATACGTTTAGCATTTACAAAAGAGTTAAAACACATTGTCCATTTTGCACTCCTGAACACCCAGATTCTGGTCCAGCCAGTGACTGGAGCATATGTCTGTTCCTGATTGACTCACCAGTTGTATAATCATGTAGAGTTGAAGAGGCGCACAACTTACATTATAAGAAACATTTATAAATAGTGTGAATATGTGGGCTAAAAAAACATAATTTATGTAAGAACTTACCTGATAAATTCATTTCTTTCATATTAGCAAGAGTCCATGAGCTAGTGACGTATGGGATATACATTCCTACCAGGAGGGGCAAAGTTTCCCAAACCTCAAAATGCCTATAAATACACCCCTCACCACACCCACAATTCAGTTTAACGAATAGCCAAGAAGTGGGGTGATAAAAAAGTGCGAAAGCATATAAAAATAAGGAATTGGAATAATTGTGCTTTATACAAAATCAAAACCACCACAAAAAAAGGGCGGGCCTCATGGACTCTTGCTAATATGAAAGAAATGAATTTATCAGGTAAGTTCTTACATAAATTATGTTTTCTTTCATGTAATTAGCAAGAGTCCATGAGCTAGTGACGTATGGGATAATGATTACCCAAGATGTGGATCTTTCCACACAAGAGTCACTAGAGAGGGAGGGATAAAATAAAGACAGCCAATTCCTGCTGAAAATAATCCACACCCAAAATAAAGTTTAATGAAAAACATAAGCAGAAGATTCAAACTGAAACCGCTGCCTGAAGTACTTTTCTACCAAAAACTGCTTCAGAAGAAGAAAATACATCAAAATGGTAGAATTTAGTAAAAGTATGCAAAGAGGACCAAGTTGCTGCTTTGCAAATCTGATCAACCGAAGCTTCATTCCTAAATGCCCAGGAAGTAGAAACTGACCTAGTAGAATGAGCTGTAATCCTCTGAGGCGGAGTTTTACCCGACTCAACATAGGCAAGATGAATTAAAGATTTCAACCAAGATGCCAAAGAAATGGCAGAAGCTTTCTGGCCTTTTCTAGAACCGGAAAAGATAACAAATAGACTAGAAGTCTTTCGGAAAGACTTAGTAGCTTCAACATAATATTTCAAAGCTCTAACAACATCCAAAGAATGCAACGATTTCTCCTTAGAATTCTTAGGATTAGGACATAATGAAGGAACCACAATTTCTCTACTAATGTTGTTGGAATTCACAACTTTAGGTAAAAATTCAAAAGAAGTTCGCAACACCGCCTTATCCTGATGAAAAATCAGAAAAGGAGACTCACAAGAAAGAGCAGATCATTCAGAAACTCTTCTGGCAGAAGAGATTGCCAAAAGGAACAAAACTTTCCAAGAAAGTAATTTAATGTCCAATGAATGCATAGGTTCAAACGGAGGAGCTTGAAGAGCTCCCAGAACCAAATTCAAGCTCCAAGGAGGAGAAATTGACTTAATGACAGGTTTTATACGAACCAAAGCTTGTACAAAACAATGAATATCAGGAAGAACAGCAATCTTTCTGTGAAAAAGAACAGAAAGAGCAGAGATTTGTCCTTTCAAGGAACTTGCGGACAAACCCTTATCTAAACCATCCTGAAGAAACTGTAAAATTCTCGGTATTCTAAAAGAATGCCAAGAAAAATGATGAGAAAGACACCAAGAAATATAAGTCTTCCAGACTCTATAATATATCTCTCTAGATACAGATTTACGAGCCTGTAACATAGTATTAATCACAGAGTCAGAGAAACCTCTTTGACCAAGAATCAAGCGTTCAATCTCCATACCTTTAAATTTAAGGATTTTAGATCCTGATGGAAAAAAGGACCTTGCGACAGAAGGTCTGGTCTTAACGGAAGAGTCCACGGTTGGCAAGAGGCCATTCGGACAAGATCCGCATACCAAAACCTGTGAGGCCATGCCGGAGCTACCAGCAGAACAAACGAGCATTCCTTCAGAATCTTGGAGATTACTCTTGGAAGAAGAACTAGAGGCGGAAAGATATAGGCAGGATGATACTTCCAAGGAAGTGATAATGCATCCACTGCCTCCGCCTGAGGATCCCGGGATCTGGACAGATACCTGGGAAGTTTCTTGTTTAGATGAGACGCCATCAGATCTATTTCTGGAAGTTCCCACATTTGAACAATCTGAAGAAATACCTCTGGGTGAAGAGACCATTCGCCCGGATGCAACGTTTGGCGACTGAGATAATCCGCTTCCCAATTGTCTATACCTGGGATATGAACCGCAGAGATTAGACAGGAGCTGGATTCCGCCCAAACCAAAAATTCGAGATACTTCTTTCATAGCCAGAGGACTGTGAGTCCCTCCTTGATGATTGATGTATGCCACAGTTGTGACATTGTCTGTCTGAAAGCAAATGAACGATTCTCTCTTCAGAAGAGGCCAAAACTGAAGAGCTCTGAAAATTGCACGGAGTTCCAAAATATTGATCGGCAATCTCACCTCCTGAGATTCCCAAACTCCTTGTGCCGTCAGAGATCCCCACACAGCTCCCCAACCTGTGAGACTTGCATCTGTTGAAATTACAGTCCAGGTCGGAAGCACAAAAGAAGCCCCCTGAATTAAACGATGGTGATCTGTCCACCATGTTAGAGAGTGTTGAACAATCGGTTTTAAAGATATTAATTGAGATATCTTTGTGTAATCCTTGCACCATTGATTCAGCATACAAAGCTGAAGAGGTCGCATGTGAAAACAAGCAAAGGGGATCGCGTCCGATGCAGCAGTCATAAGACCTAGAATTTCCATGCATAAGGCTACCGAAGGGAATGATTGTGACTGAAGGTTTCGACAAGCTGAAATCAGTTTTAGACGTCTCTTGTCTGTTAAAGACAGAGTCATGGACACTGAATCTATCTGGAAACCCAGAAAGGTTACCCTTGTCTGAGGAATCAATGAACTTTTTGGTAAATTGATCCTCCAACTATGATCTTGAAGAAACAACACAAGTCGATTCGTATGAGATTCTGCTAAATGTAAAGATTGAGCAATTACCAAGATATCGTCCAAATAAGGAAATACCACAATACCCTGTTCTCTGATTACAGACAGAAGGGCACCGAGAACCTTTGTAAAAATTCTTGGAGCTGTAGCTAGGCCAAACGGCAGAGCCACAAACTGGTAATGCTTGTCCAGAAAAGAGAATCTCAGGAACTGATAATGATCTGGATGAATCGGAATATGCAGATATGCATCCTGTAAATCTATTGTGGACATATAATTCCCTTGCTGAACAAAAGGCAAGATAGTCCTTACAGTTACCATCTTGAATGTTGGTATCCTTACATAACGATTCAATATTTTTAGATCCAGAACTGGTCTGAAGGAATTCTCCTTCTTTGGTACAATGAAGAGATTTGAATAAAACCCCATCCCCTGTTCCGGAACTGGCATAATTACTCCAGCCAACTCTAGATCTGAAACACAATTCAGAAATGCTTGAGCTTTCACTGGATTTACTGGGACACGGGAAAGAAAAAATCTCTTTGCAGGAGGTCTCAACTCGAAACCAATTCTGTACCCTTCTGAAACAATGTTCTGAATCCAAAGATTGTGAACAGAATTGATCCAAATTTCTTTGAAAAAACGTAACCTGCCCCCTACCAGCTGAGCTGGAATGAGGGCCGCACCTTCATGTGGACTTAGAAGCAGGCTTTGGCTTTCTAGCAGGCTTGGATTTATTCCAGACTGGAGATGGTTTCCAAACTGAAACTGCTCCTGAGGATGAAGGATTAGGCTTTTGTTCTTTGTTGAAACGAAAGGAACGAAAACGATTATTAGCCCTGTTTTTACCCTTAGATTTTTTATCCTGTGGTAAAAAAGTTCCTTTCCCACCAGTAACAGTTGAGATAATAGAATCCAACTGAGAACCAAATAATTTGTTACCCTGGAAAGAAATGGAAAGTAGAGTTGATTTAGAAGCCATATCAGCAGTCCAAGTTTTAAGCCATAAAGCCCTTCTAGCTAAAATAGCTAGAGACATAAACCTGACCTCAACCCTGATAATATCAAAAATGGCATCACAGATAAAATTATTAGCATGCTGAAGAAGAATAATAATATCATGAGAATCATGATCTGTTACTTGTTGCGCTAAAGTTTCCAACCAAAAAGTTGAAGCTGCAGCAACATCAGCCAATGATATAGCAGGTCTAAGAAGATTACCTGAACACAGATAAGCTTTTCTTAGAAAGGATTCAATTTTCCTATCTAAAGGATCCTTAAACGAAGTACCATCTGACGTAGGAATAGTAGTACGTTTAGCAAGGGTAGCAATAGCCCCATCAACTTTAGGGATCTTGTCCCAAAATTCCAATCGGTCAGACGGCACAGGATATAATTGCTTAAAACGTTTAGAAGGAGTAAAAGAATTACCCAATTTATCCCATTCTTTGGAAATTACTTCAGAAATAGCATTAGGAACAGGAAAAACTTCTGGAATAACTACAGGAGATTTAAATACCTTATCTAAACGTTTATAATCAGTATCAAGAGGACCAGAATCCTCTATTTCTAAAGCAATTAGTACTTCTTTAAGTAAAGAACGAATAAATTCCATTTTAAATAAATATGAAGATTTATCAGCATCAATCTCTGAGACAGAATCCTCTGAACCAGAAGAGTCATCAGAATCAGAATGATGATGTACATTTAAAAATTCATCTGTAGGGAGAGAAGTTTTAAAAGATTTTTTACGTTTACTAGAAGGAGAAATAACAGACATAGCCTTCTTGATGGATTCAGAAACAAAATCTCTTATGTTATCAGGAACATTCTGCACCTTAGATGTTGAGGGAACTGCAACAGACAATGGTACTTTACTAAAGGAAATATTCTCTGCATTAACAAGTTTGTCATGACAATTAATACAAACAACAGCCGGAGGAATAGCTACCAAAAGTTTACAGCAGATACACTTAGCTTTGGTAGATCCAGCACTAGACAGCGATTTTCCTGTAGTATCTTCTGACTCAGATGCAACGTGAGACATCTTGCAATATGTAAGAGAAAAAACAACATAAAAAGCAAAATTGATCAAATTCCTTAAATGACAGTTTCAGGAATGGGAAAAAATGCAAAGAACAAGCTTCTAGCAACCAGAAGCAATAAAAAAATGAAACTTAAATAATGTGGAGACAAAAGTGACGCCCATATTTTTTTGGCGCCAAATAAGACGCCCACATTATTTGGCGCCTAAATGCTTTTGGCGCCAAAAATGACGCCACATCCGGAACGCCGACATCTTTGGCGCAAAATAACGTCAAAAAATGACGCAACTTCCGGCAACACGTATGACGCCGGAAACGGAAAAGATTTTTTGCGCCAAAAAAGTCTGCGCCAAGAATGACGCAATAAAATGAAGCATTTTCAGCCCCCGCGAGCCTAACAGCCCACAGGGAAAAAGAGTCAAATTTTTGAAGGTAAGAAAAAATGAATAATTCAAATGCATTACCCCAAATATGAAACTGACTGTCTGAAAAATAAGGAATGTTGAACATTCTGAGTCAAGGCAAATAAATGTTTGAATACATATATTTAGAACTTTATAAACAAAGTGCCCAACCATAGCTTAGAGTGTCACAGAAAATAAGATTTACTTACCCCAGGACACTCATCTACATGTTTGTAGAAAGCCAAACCAGTACTGAAACGAGAATCAGTAGAGGTAATGGTATATATAAGAGTATATCGTCGATCTGAAAAGGGAGGTAAGAGATGAATCTCTACGACCGATAACAGAGAACCTATGAAATAGACCCCGTAGAAGGAGATCACTGCATTCAAATAGGCAATACTCTCCTCACATCCCTCTGACATTCACTGCACGCTGAGAGGAAAACCGGGCTCCAACTTGCTGCGGAGCGCATATCAACGTAGAATCTAGCACAAACTTACTTCACCACCTCCATAGGAGGCAAAGTTTGTAAAACTGAATTGTGGGTGTGGTGAGGGGTGTATTTATAGGCATTTTGAGGTTTGGGAAACTTTGCCCCTCCTGGTAGGAATGTATATCCCATACGTCACTAGCTCATGGACTCTTGCTAATTACATGAAAGAAAAGGGCAATTCATTTGCCATAAATTGCCAGTATGAAAGTGTGCTTATTGACAAATATTAATATAAAAAAATCAGTAAAATCTGCTGTGCCAAAAAACGTGATAAAGGCTGAATTGATTATATTTATATATCAATATTGCCCTAAAAATGGCTCACAATCTTGTAAGCATTGCTGTGTTTTACATATTTTTTTTATAACCCATTTTTTGGTGCAATCTTAAAGGGATATGAAACCCCAATTTCTTTTCCCGATTCAGATATGCAATTTTAGACAACTTTCTAATTTACTTATATTAACACATTTTCTTTGTTCTTTTGGTATCTTTTGTTGAAAAGCAGTGATGTATGCTTAGGAGCCGGCCCATTTCTGGAACAATATACGACAGCAGTTTTGCAAGAATGTTATATATTTGCAAGAGCACTAAATGGCAGCACTATTGCTATTTCTTCCACACAGACTACCACGGGAACAAAGCAAATTTGATAATAGAAGTTAATTGGAAACTTTTTTAAAAATGGTATGATCTGTCTAAATAACACAAGAACATTTTTGGGTTTCAAAATTTAATTCAGATCCATACACAGCACAAAAAAAGAAAAAATATTTTGAAATTATTTTTGCCTCTTTTTTGGCTCAAATATATACCCTATGAAATTAACGAAATATCAACTAATGGGAACAAACTAATGACTTGAAATCATCGTTTGTTCTTAGTTATCCTTTTGTTAATTCCATGGTGTATATATTTGTTCCAAAAATGGCCACTATTCTTCCCAAATATTTTAACTGAAATGTGTGTACTGTATATGGACCTGAGTTAAGATTTAATATGCTTTACTTCCGTATTAAAGCATTCAACTAAGTTCTGATCCTAAAAATACAAGTAACTCGCCCTCTTCTGTGACAGGAAGCAGGCGTCTTATCTGCCCTCTTTTATTGGCGGTATAAATGATGATCATTTGGCAAAAAGCAGTTAAATCAGTCTTATCATCCAACCAAAGGCGAAATGAAAACATTACTATTGTTATGTGAACAAAAGAGGGCAAATTATGATAAATATTTGCAGGGTATGAATGTCTAGGTACAGTAATCAGGATTTCTCCTGAAGTGGAGGTACTAGGCCATTCGATACAATATAAGCACCAATTGCGAGGCTATACATTTAATCTTACTCACCTACCAATTCATGACATTTTTTTGGTGTAGTCCCTTTTAGAAATAAGAATATAAGATTATTGCCTCATTTTGGGGCAGAAAAGGTGTGAGTTGTGTGAATTTTACTTTGATAAATATTGGCCTATGTATTTAATTCCTTTGCATGTGGTTGAACACACAGTAACATGAAGGAACAATAAAATAAAGCATTTATTTTTTACATTATAATGACCCTTTAAGACCAGAAGTGAAAGTTAAAAAAAAGACGTTAGGGTAGAAAGTGTTTTTAAGAGAACAGTTTTTCAGATATTAGGAAATTTGTCATCAGGGACAAATATCACTGACATGAGTTAGAGAACAGAATAAGTCAGGTGAGTATGGATATTAGTTGCTCAGACACGGTATACATAAAGAATATGTATACATTGAAGACAAACGTGTAATGTATTCTTCCACCTCCACAAATGAAGGTGGTAACAGAGTATGAGATGGGACCCTAGCCATAATAGTGGAAAAATGATATGCTCTAATTCTTTAGATCATGTGATTTGAAGACTATCCTCCCTATAGTTCTGTGAGTCTAACCCACCCATGCAAAAAGAAACCGTAGCTGATCCAATTAGCAGCGCTAATTACATGACTCAGGTGTGTTAGTAGTGAACAGAACAGTGCTCTGTGGGTCCCGAGTAGTTCTTCTACTGTGTATTTAATCATTTTGCGGGGGGGGGGGGGGGGTTAAACACACACAGTAGTTCAGGGTTGATAGTCTTATAATTACATGCTTTAATAATTTACATGTCATTTTTTTACTATTCTGCCCCTTTAACACTCATACACAACTCTTAAATTCTCAAAAAGATAATATGCAACTTTTAACCCATATCAAATATATTGCAAAAGTGTCTAAACTATACAGTATATGTAAGGGAGTAAAGGAGGAAAACAAATATATGCCCTTAAAGTGAATGTAAATTTTGATGCTAAAGTGCCCGGTTTTTAAAAATTAGATTAAACACAGGGGCACTTTAATTTGTCAAAATTTACATTTCACTCGTTGTGAAGAAATACTTTTTAAACGTGACAGCAACTCCAGCTTCCTTCGGTCGTAGCAAGCCATTTCTGATGTCAGAAATGATGGATAGGTCATCCTCCAATCACGGTTTCCCCCCCGGGGAATCAGTGTCTGATTCAATGCCGTTATTTGAGGAAGCCGGATTCATCATTTTAGACCCAGGAAGAGGCTTTGCTACTGGTGGAGGAAACTGGAGCTGCTGTCAAGATTAAAAGGTAAGTTTTTTTTCACAGCACGAGTGAAATGTAAATTTTGATGAATTAAAGTGCCCCTGTTTTTAATCACGTTTTTAAAAAATGGGCACTTTAGCATCAAAATTTACATTCACTTTAACACACAGAACAAACATTCACTTGAAACTCAATGCCAATTTTCAAACAAAAATAAACGAGGAACATGAACTGTAAATTATTTCAGATGAGTTTAAAAAAAAAAAAAAAGATAATATGATAGAAAAATTCAAGTATATTAAGGGATTTATTAATGAAGATAATAAAATCATTTTTAAAAAAAAGAAAACAACTCCAGAAAAAATGAGTCATGATTTTAAGATTGAGGGTAGCCCATTAAGGATTACTTTGTATAAGGACGTTTTTTCACAATAGTTGGGTAACTAATGGAATAGACAGAAAATGATATGGACAAATATTGTACAATAATACAAGGGACATGCACAAGGCTATCCCAAAGGTTTATTAGGTTTATGCGTCAGAAGGAAATACATAAGTAGACTCAGTGAGCCTTCTGGTTTTTAATGTAGAAAGTTCAAGCTGCAGCAGCACTGTGTAAAAAGATTTTTATTGTAGCCAAAAAATTAATACAACGTTTCGGACCAACTGTCCTTAATCATGACTGTGGTCAACAGTGTCAAAGGCTGCGGACAGATCAAGGAGGATAAGCAGAGAGAAGTGGCCTTTTGATTTTGCTGTAAGTAGGTCATTGGTAATCTTAACAATTGCTGTCTCCAGATTGCAGTGGGTCAAGAAGGGAGTTTAACGTAAGGAAATGGGATAGGCGTGCATATACTAGTTTTTCGAGAAGCTTTGGGGGAGGAGGGAAATAGGGCGGTAGTTGGATGGGGAGGTAGGATCAAGGAAAGTTTTTTTTTTGAGGATAGGTGTGACCAGTGCATGTGTCAGCGATGAGGGAAATAAACCGGTGCTGAGGGAGAGGTTGAAAATGTGTGTTAGTATAGGGGTAGCAAAGAGTGAGGGGAGTAGCTGTGAGGGGTTTTAGCTGTGAAAGGATAAGGTCAAGGGGACAGGTAGTGAGGTGAGAGCGCAGTATAAGTGCCGAAACTTCTTCCTCAGTAACAGGGGAGAATGAGCTAAATTTAAGGTTATGTGGGTTGTGGTTGATTGAGAGCATTTGAGGGGGAGAGAGAATGGAATTATGTTGAGAGCTGATTTCATTTCTGATGGAGTAGATTTTGTTATTGAAGTGGCTCTTGAACTGACAGAGAAGTTGTGGTGGGGGAGGGCGGAGGGGAGTATTGAAAGTGGAGAACAGACGTTTTGGGTTTGAAGAAAGATTAGAGATAAGAGTAGATAAGTAGTGTTGCTTATGGAGATTAAGGGCAGAATAATAGGAGTTCAAGATGAATTTGTAATGAAGAAAATCAGCTGAACTCAGATTTTCTCCATTGCCGCTCAGCAGTACGGGAACATCTGCGTAGGTACCGTGTCAGAGGAGTATGCCAGGGCTGAGGATGAGTGTGTGATTTCTGAGCTATGGTAAGAGGGGCGAGATTGTCAAGGACAGACGTAAGGGTGGAATTATAGTGGTAGATAGATTGTTCAGGGCAGGAAAAGGAGGAGAAGGATGAGAGGAGAAGTTCGAGGGAATTAGCAAGCTGTTGCTGATCTAATGGCATAATGCTTCTGTGAAGTTCGGTGTGAGGAGTAGAAGGAGGGAGAGTTGTAGGGAGGGATGATATGTTGCAAGTAAGGAGATGGTGGTCAGAAAGGGGGAGTTTGTGAAGTTTGAGAGAGTGCATCGATAGCTAAAGATCAGGTCAAGAGAGTGACCGTCTTTGTGAGTGGAATAATCAGTCCATTGTGACAGACTGAAAAAGGAAGTGAGTTGCAGAAGTTGTTTTGCAGAGGAGGCAGTAGGATTGTCAAGAGGGATGTTGAAGTCGTCAAGAATGAGGGCAGGGGTGTCTGAGGAAAGGAAATAAGGCAGCCAAGTGATCTAGAAATTTAGTTGAGGAGCCAGGGAGTGACTGCAACACGTATAGAGAAAGGAGAGAATAAGCAAATCATGTGCGTTTTGAATGAGGGAAATGTGAAGGAAGAGATGGGATGTATTTGTTGAAAGGTGCAAAAAGAGGAAAGTAAAATACCTACACCACCTCCTTGTCTATTACCAGACCTAGGAGTGTGGCTGAAGTGGAGACCCCCAAGTGACAGAGAGTGGATGCTGTGTCGAGGGGAGAGAGCCAGGTTTCTGTTGGGGCCAGAAGGTTGAGGGAGCGGGAGATAAAGAGGTCATGTATAGAAGTGAGCTTGTTGCAAACAGAGCGAGAGTTCCAGAGTGCGCAAGTGAAAGGGGTAGTGGCTTTTGATGCAAGAGGAATGTGAGTAAGGTTTGCAGAGTTTTGTTTTCTGAGTCTATGGGACGGTACACATGGATGTGCACGGCTAGGCAGTTGTTGGGGACCAGGTTTAAGGGAGATGTCACCCGCAGTTAGTAAAAGCAAGAGGGAGAGTGATATGAGATGAGATACAGATTTATATCTCAAGATCTATATGCGAGTATTGCATTGAAAATACATCTGATATATTGTTTAATGTGCATAAGATTGTAATGTGAAATATTTTCATTATCTCCATTGTTAAACATATGTCTACATATAAATCCTATCTTTGAGCCCTTATAACTTTTGTGTGCAATATTGTTTGTTAATTGGTTTTAATATACAGTGTTAATATGTGTGTAACTGTACTTTTTTTTTTTTTTTAAGTGTTTTGTGAAACTTTTGTTGTACAAAACTATTAACTACAGCTCTTTGAGCACGAAAATGATTGTTGCGTAAAAGGCGAATGCGCACGCAATTGTGATTTTTCAATCACTATGTGCGGAAAATTCATAACGCGCCCAAAGTGTGTAATGCATGTCCCAATAAGAAAATCCCAGGGAACGGGAGCAAGCCTGCATGAAGAAATTATGCAAATGGCTCATTTATTATTGTACAGCGATTGGTTAGATTGTAATTAAGCAGCCCTATGCCGCGCCCAAAAAATTAAGACTGCCAAAACTGCAAGTTATAAAAGTTTATATTCACAATTATACATTTTTATTACATAATATTTATATGGATCTGATAGATAATGTAGTTTTAACATCCAGTGGTTAAATATTATTAACGAAAACATTTATTGGTCCTTTAATATTACTGAAGACATGTTAAACAGATAAATGGTATGTCATTTTTAAAACAGCTATTTAGCGAAAACATCACCTTTTTTTTTTTAATAAATCATAGAATCCCTGAGTTTGAGAAAAACATTGCATTTTTTTAAACATATTAAATCCATTAACCATAACGTATTTAAAAGGCAGATAATTAATTTTTGTTTCCTCAATATCTAAACATGGAATTGAATGCCAGATTTAAAACAATAGGCAGCCTTTTTTTATTAAAAAGAAAAAACGTTTTGCGTAATTACAAGGCAAACATGTTAGAACATGTCTATTGATAAGGAAGTTCACTGTGTTCCCTGTGTTGCTGCCCTCTGCTGGTTGTATTGTTTAATAATCACAAGAATGAAACATAACACTAGTTACCACTGTGAATAAATGAGAAGTGCATATTGTATATTCGAGCACAATGGAAGGCAGTTAAATGTAAAATTAAGATTTAGCTCACTGCTACATGAACACTATTTTAATCCGTCACTAGAGTAATACAAACCAGTGAATTCAATTGGTGTCACAAATCTCCCCAGCTAAGGAAATCACAAAAAAGGCCAAAGTAAAGTTTTAGTGATAAACTGTATAACAAATCTAAATACTTATAATCATTATATAATTTGAGTACTTGGGAGTGTAACTTGTTTTGCATCTCAGCCGCAAAAGAAAAACTGATGGAATGTTCTGAAAGGAAGATATATGTAGATAAAAAGAATTATACAGGTTCTATAGTAGCCTTGTTGTGGTAAAGATGCATTAATATAGACTATATCACACTTCTATATGTTTAAAGGGACAGTCAACAAACTGTTTTATTGTTTAAAAACAGATAATCCCTTTACTACTCATTCCCCAGTTTTGCACAGAAAACATTGTTATATTAATATACTGTTTATCTCTGTTTATCTCTGTGATTACCTTGTATCCAAGCATCTTCTGACAGCCCCCTGATCACATGACTTAATTTATTATCTATTGACTTGCATTTTAGCCAATTAGTGCTGTGTTATTAGAACCCACTGGCGTGAGCACAAGCTTATCTATATGGCTAACATGAACTAGCACTCCCGTGTTTTAAAAGCTAATAAAAAAGCATGTGATCATGGGGCTGTCTTTAGTGGCTTAGAAACATGCAGAAATGTAGAGGTTTATATGTTATAAAGTATATATTTATATAACAATGTTGGTTGTGCAAAGCTGGGGAATGGGCAGTAAAGGCGTGATCTATCTTTTTAAACAATAACAATTTTTGTGTTGACTGTCCCTTTAAGCAAATCCTAAAACTGATTTTGCCTACTTTATATAAACCTGGATGGGGAAAAGCTGCCATTTAAATTTAAAATTAGAGGACACTATGGGGTAATAATTTTTCTACAAACTTCACCACTAAAGACTACTGGGGTTTTTCTAGATTGATAAGCTTTTCTAAAGGATTGTGATCGATACTATGTTAGGAAACATAATAATTATGCTGCTTTTTTTGCCTGCATTTCACCACTACTCGGCTGATTTTTTTAGGAGCTACCTCAATTTCAGAATATTTAGTAATCTTGATAGATCACATGATGGGTGACTTATTTATTTTAAACACAAATGACTTACTTCACGTTTCATCAATATTTTATTGATTATATTGTATATAATAAATATTGTTGATCATTTTCAGAAGAGTAGCCCATTTTCTATTTTTATCAGGGGCCGGGCCTGTGTCTAATCAGTTACCTAGTGTGCTTTCATGAGTAATAACGAGTAAATTCCAAATGTGAAAAGTCATTTTTGCACTATACATATATTAGGAAAAATACTTCTACTAAAAGTTATAGTGGTTTTAAAGGTGTACTTAAGTATGCTCCGTGAACCAGCATTTTAAACACAGCCTCAGATAGCCTAAGGTGCTTGCATCATCTGGTAATGTCTCCATTTGCATCACTGCTATGATATAAGCCCCACTTGCTGTCTCAGTAGCTGCAGTATTTAAAATGCTGGTGCACTGAGAATATCTAGCTATACTTCATATGCATGTGCAGAGAAAAATGCTAACACTAAAACAGTGATAACTTTTACTAGAAGCATTTTTGCCAATATATATGAGAGAGAGGAGATAGAGAGAGAGAAGATAAGAAAACAGAGAGAGAAGAGAGATAGATTGAATCACTGCTGGGTTAAGTTGATATCCTGACGAAATACAACAAAATACATCACAAAAACAGTGATAACTTTTACTAGAAGCATTTTTGTTTCACATAGATAACATTGTGCTCACTCCCGTTGAGTTAGAGTCAGCACTGATTGGCTAAAATGCATGTCTGTCAAAAGAACTGAAATAATGAGGCAGTCTTCAGAAGCTTAGAAACCAGGTAAAATGTGTAGTAATATAACTCTTTTTGAACAATAAAAATTCTGGAGTAGACTGTCTCGTTAAATAACTCCACGGGAGTGAGCACAATGGTATCTACATTACACACATGAACTAGCACCGTCTAAATGTCAAAATGCAGAGAGATAAGAGGCAGGTCAATGGCTTAGAAATTAGCATATGATATAATACCAAGAGAACAAAGCACATTTGAGGATAAAAGTAAATTGGAAAGTTGTTTAAAACTGCATGCCCAATTGGAATCATGAAAGTTTAATTTTGAATAGACTGTCCCTTTAAGTTGATTTCCTTACGAAATACAACAACTTTTAAAATTATGGGGAGTTGAAAAGTTTAAAATCCTCCACTAGGCACAAAATATAGAGACAATAATGCCAGGAAATCAACTTCACACAGCAGTGATTCAACCTACTCCCAGCTAATTAGTGGCAATAACCACGAAACATCTGTCCTGAGATGGTCTAAATAACTGTACTAACCCTAGCTTAGCTTAAAAGCTGTGTATACAGCAACGCTATGACGTAAAGGGAGTCTGCCTAAAAGCAGACTGAAGTAAAAAAGTGAGTCATTGTGAACCTCATTTGCATATCTTACCCAGAATCCTTTGCTGCATTGGAGACAATGTATCCAGAGGTTTTCTGTGGGAAAAACGAGCCTTCTGACGTGCCTAAATATTTTAATGAACTACTCAATAAGTTATTCTCTCTACATCTAGTGGAGGATTTTAAACTTACTTTTCGTCTCCCCTTTATAGCATAAATATGTTTCTATTCAAAGATGTAATTAATCTATGTGCATTTCCATTTTGACCAGAATGCCCCTTTAAACATGACAAACAAAAATATGATTGTGGCTCCATAAACTGGTGTTTTCTGCACAACACACTATGCCTATATTCAGAAAACAAAGACCATTTTTTTTTTAAAGGCAGAATAATTTGTACACATATGCAGCATACATGTGAATAATGATAGAAGGTGACATAATGAATAAAGTGAGTAATTAAAAGCACTTTTCCATGATATATATAAAGAACAGCAATTATACAAGTTATTTTTTGCATGAGAAAAATATAAGAAAAACAATTAAAGGGACAGTAAAGCCAAAATTAAACTTACATGGATTAGATGGAACATGACATTTTAAACATTTTTTAAATGTACTTCTGTTATCAATTGTCTTTAATTCTCTTGGTCTCCTTTATTAAAGACCTATCCTTGCTGTACTTATACATGAACACGCGTCCTTAGCCATCTGGCAGCAGTGTTTGCAACAATGTTTATAGCAATGTTGTACATAGTCATATTCATCTAGCTGACCTTAGTCACTAGCATTGCCTTCAGAGTGTACACACCAAGCTGAGCCGTATCACTGGTCCATATGCTACTCATTTCAGTAGCAGCACTGGCTCCAGGAAGGCAGAAAAAGAACGCTACTAATGTAAGAACATTTGAGTAAAGAACATTGTTCTTAAAGGGACAGTCAACTCAATTTTATTTTTACTGTTTTAATAGATAAATAATCCCTTTATTACCCATTCCCCAGTTTTGCACAGCAACATAGTTATATTAATAAACTTTTTACCTCTGTGATTACTTTGTTTCAAAGCATCTTCTGACAGCCCCCTGATCACATGACTTTATCTATTGACTTGCCAATTTGTGCTGTGTTGTTAGAATCCACGGGCGTCAGCACAATGTTATCTATAAGGCTCACAAGAACTAGCTTACCCTGATGTGAAAAGCAAATACATTAGCATGTGATCATGGGGCTGTCTTTAGGGACTTAAGTATGTTAATATAACCATGCTTTTTGTGCAAAGCTGAGGAATGGGTAGTAAAGGCATTATCTATCTTTTTAAACAATAACAATTTTTGTGTTGACTGTCCCTTTAATGAACTGAAAGACAATTTAATCGCATTTTTGAGCTGGCAAAGTTTTATTAAAGGGACAGTCAACACCAGAATTGTTGTTGTTTAAAAAGATAGATAACCCCTTTATTACCCATTCCACCGTTTTGCATAACCAACACGGTTATATTAATACACGTTTTACCTCTGTAATAACCTGGTATCTAAGCATCTTCTGACAGTTCCCTGATCACATGACATTTTATTTATTATCTATTGACTTGCATTTTAGCCAATTAGTGCAGTGTCTACCACAAGCCACGCGTGATCCCTATATTATCTATATGGCTCACATGAACTAGCTCTCCCCTGTTGTGAAAAGCAAATAAAAAAGCATGTGATAAGAGGCAGCCTTCAAGGGCTTAGAAATTATCATATGAGCCGTCCTAGGTTTAGCTTTCAACTAAGAATACCAAGAGAACAAAGCAAAATTGGTGATAAAAGTAAATTGGAAAGTTGTTTAAAATTACATGCCTTATTTGTAACATGAAATTTTTTTTTGGACTTGACTGTCCCTTTAACAGTCCAATGTTTTATTAGCAGTCATTCCATTTTCACATGCAAATTTGGACTCTAATGTTACCTGGTGTAACTTTGATGTACAGTCCAAGGACGTAAAACTATAATAGTGTGAAACTGTGTGATATGTGAAAGCACCCACAGATTACTGCTCTTCCTTATCTCCAAATTTCTCCTGTGTAAAAAAGTTATTAACTAACAAGCTAGATGCTAAAGCCCTATTATAAATACTGGGTCAGCAACTTAAATCTTGTCAGGGTTTCCTTATATACCAATTACCTTCATTAAAGAATGATACTTACATGAGTGGTCAGAGAGGCATCTAACATACAAGGCTTTAGTCTGTTCTACCTATATTAAACTAATGCCTGTGGGTACATGTATGAAGCTGAAGTCTCTCTGTTATCTTTGTGTTATTTTGTCCTTTCTTTCTTCTTAAACTGCTTCTCACAAAATATTTATAGCCAAACAGTCCCACCACGAAGACAGTCCCAGCCAATAAATTCCAGTTATCATATGGATTAAAACAATCCAGCTAATGAATCAACTGCCTGTAGATGTTGCTGTTGTCCAAGAAATTAGTTTTCCTAACTCCATCTGACCTCTGTGATCCCTCCCAGGGCAGAAGCTATTTGAGTCCTTTTGAAGATTTCTGACCCCATTTTCCTGCACTATGTCCTTTGAAGATTTAAAAGGGATAAAAGCCTTTGATCCTTGCATATAGGCCTTGGGGTTTTTAGCTGCTCGATATCATCTCTTGGAAACTAGTTTAATCAGAGGGGTTCAGCTTTCCATGGATGACGGATACAGTAGATGCACATTTACTGCACCTCACATCAGAGTCTCACAAACCAATATACTAAACACAGCCGGGTCAGTGAGTAATGTTTATTTCATACTCACTAGTCTCGCAAAGTGCCCGCTGGGCGAAATATTTTAAACACATACCTGACCCTAGCTGTAGAAATGAGTAACAATGTGCCTTCCATAAGAGGAATGGATAGGGTTTGCAGTCGTTTGAACAAGTCTAGCTCATCACCAGTGAATGAGGATCTCTGCAGTGTGGAGGAGGCATGTTTTCAAAGCTTAAAATACATAATACACTAATTATATTACACACACACACATTATATATATTATATATATAAATATATTCTATAATATAAAAGGCCAGGTATGTTTGCCCGAAGCTGTCATGCACAGTAGAGACTGTGCGAGGATAAACATACCTGGCCTAGGATTAGACAGCAGCTGCAGAGAGGCCAGACGGGAGCTCCATGTTGGGGGCATGGCCGGCGCAGCCATGATGAGGGGGCGTGGCTGGATGGGATTGCCGTCCAAAGGGGGCGTGGTATGGGCATTGCCGGATGTGAGAGAGCAAAAGAGGGGGGGAGAGAGAGAGAGCAAAAAAGGGGGAGAGAGAGAACAAAAGAGCGGGTGGGAGAGAGAGCGCAAAAGAGAGGGTGGGAGAGAGATAGCAAAAGAGAGGGTGGGAGAGAGAGAGCAAAAGAGAGGGGGAAAGAGCAAAAGAGAGGGTGGGAGAGAGCGCAAAAGAGAGGGGGATAGAGATAGAGCAAAAGAGAGGGGGAGAGAGAGCAAAAGAGAGGGGGAGAGAGAGCAAAAGAGAGGGGGAGAGAGAGCAAAAGAGAGGGGGAGAGAGAGCAAAAGAGAGGGGGAGAGAGAGCAAAAGAGAGGGGGAGAGAGAGCAAAAGAGAGGGGGAGAGAGAGCAAAAGAGAGGAGGAGAGAGCAAAAGAGAGGAGAGAGAGCAAAAGAGAGGAGAGAGAGCAAAAGAGAGGAGAGAGAGCAAAAGAGAGGAGAGAGAGCAAAAGAGAGGAGAGAGAGCAAAAGAGAGGGAGGAGAGAGCAAAAGAGAGGGAGGAGAGAGAGCAAAAGAGAGGTTGGAGAGAGAGCAAAAGAGAGGTTGGAGAGAGAGCAAAAGAGAGGTTGGAGAGAGAGCAAATATGAGGGGGGAGAAAGAGAACAAAAGAGAGTGGGGGGAGAGATAGTGCAAAAGAAAGGGGGAGAGATAGAGCAAAAGAGAGGGGGAGAGAGCACAAAAGATAGGGGTAGAGAGCGTGCAAAAGAGAGGGAGAGAGCAAACGAGAGGGGGAGAAAGAGACAGCAAACAAGAGGGGGGAGACAGAGAGGGAAAAAGAGAGGGTGGAGAGAGAGCAAAAGAGAGGGTGGGAGAGAGATAGAGAGCAAACGAGAAGGGGATAGAGATAGAGCAAAAAAGGGGGAGAGAGAGAGCAAAAGAGGGGGAGAGAGAGAGAGCAAAAGAGCGGGTGGGAGAGAAAGAGCAAAAGAGAAGGTGGGAGAAAGAGAGCAAAAGAGAGGATGGGAGAGAGAGAGCAAAAGAGAGGATGGGAGAGAGAGAGCAAAAGACAGGGTGGGAGAGAGAGCAAAAGACAGGGTGGGAGAGAGAGCAAAAGACAGGGTGGGAGAGAGAGCAAAAGAGCGGGTGGGAGAGAAAGAGCAAATGAGAAGGTGGGAGAGAGAGAGCAAAAGAGAGGGTGGGAGAGAGAGAGCAAAAGAGAGGATGGGAGAGAGAGAGCAAAAGAGAGGATGGGAGAGAGAGAGCAAAAGAGAGGATGGGAGAGAGAGAGCAAAAGAGAGGGTGGGAGAGAGAGAGAGCAAAAGACAGGGTGGGAGAGAGAGCAAAAGAGAGGGGGAGAGAGAGAGCACAAAAGATAGGGGGTAGAGAGCGTGCAAAAGAGAGGGAGAGAGAGAGCAAAAGAGCAAAAGAGAAGGGGATAGAGATAGAGCAAAAGAGAGGGGGAGAGAGAGCAAAAGAGAGGGGGAGAGAGAGCAAAAGAGAGGGGAGAGAGCAAAAGAGAGGGGGGAGAGAGAGAGAGCAAAAGAGAGGGGGGAGGAAAGAGCGCAAAAGAGAGGGTGGGAGAGAGAGCAAAAAGAGAGGGTGGGAGAGAGAGGGCAAAAGAGAGGGTGGGAGAGAGAGAGCAAAAGAGAGGGTGGGAGAGAGAGAGCATAAGAGAGGGTGGGATGGAGCAAAAGAGAGGGGGAAAGAGAGCAAAAGAGAGGGTGGGAGAGAGCGCAAAAGAGAGGGGGATAGAGATAGAGCAAAAGAGAGGGGGAGAGAGAGCAAAAGAGAGGGGGAGAGAGAGCAAAAGAGAGGGGGAGAGAGAGCAAAAGAGAGGGGGAGAGAGAGCAAAAGAGAGGGGAGAGAGCAAAAGAGAGGGAAGAGAGCAAAAGAGAGGGAAGAGAAAGAGCAAAAGAGAGGGGAGAGAGCAAAAGAGAGGAGAGAGAGCAAAAGAGAGGGGGGAGAAAGAGCAAATAAGAGGGGGGAGAGAGAGAGAGCAAAAGAGAGGGGGAGAGAGAGCACAAAAGAGAGGGGAAGGAGAGAGAGCAAGAGAGAGGGGAGTGAGAGAGCAAAAGAGAGGGAGGGAAGAGAGAGCAAAAGAGAGGGTGGAGAGAGAGAGCAAAAGAGAGTGGGGGGAGAGATAGAGCAAAAGAGAGTGGGGGGAGAGATAGAGCAAAAGAGAGGGGGGAGAAATAGAGCAAAAGAGAGGGGGAGAGAGCACAAAAGATAGGGGTAGAGAGCGTGCAAAAGAGAGGGGGGAGAGAGAGCAAAAGAGAGGGGGGTGAGAGAGAGCAAATGAGAGGGGGGAGAAAGAGAGAGCAAACGAGAGGGGGGAGAAAGAGAGAGCAAACGAGAGGGGGGAGAAAGAGAGCAAAAGAGAGGGGAAGAGAGAGCAAAAGAGAGGATGGGAGAGAGAGAGCAAAAGAGAAGGGGATAGAGATAGAGCAAAAGAGAGGGGGAGAGAGAGCAAAAGAGAGGGGGGGAGAGATAGAGAGAGAGCAAAAGAGAGGGGGGAGGAAAGAGTGCAAAAGAGAGGGGAGAGAGAGAGCAAAAGAGAGGGGAGAGAGCAAGAGAGAGGGGGGAAAAGAGAGAGAACAAAAGAGAGGGGGGAGAGAGAGAGCAAAAGAGAGGGGAAAGATAGAGCAAAAGAGAGGGGGAGAGAGAGCACAAAAGATAGGGGGAGAGAGCGTGCAAAAAACAGAATTTATGTTTACCTGATAAATTACTTTCTCCAACGGTGTGTCCGGTCCACGGCGTCATGCTTACTTGTGGGATATTCTCTTCCCCAACAGGAAATGGCAAAGAGCCCAGCAAAGCTGGTCACATGATCCCTCCTAGGCTCCGCCTACCCCAGTCATTCGACCGACGTTAAGGAGGAATATTTGCATAGGAGAAACCATATGGTACCGTGGTGACTGTAGTTAAAGAAAATAAATTATCAGACCTGATTAAAAAAACCAGGGCGGGCCGTGGACCGGACACACCGTTGGAGAAAGTAATTTATCAGGTAAACATAAATTCTGTTTTCTCCAACATAGGTGTGTCCGGTCCACGGCGTCATCCTTACTTGTGGGAACCAATACCAAAGCTTTAGGACACGGATGAAGGGAGGGAGCAAATCAGGTCACCTAAATGGAAGGCACCACGGCTTGCAAAACCTTTCTCCCAAAAATAGCCTCAGAAGAAGCAAAAGTATCAAACTTGTAAAATTTGGTAAAAGTGTGCAGTGAAGACCAAGTCGCTGCCCTACATATCTGATCAACAGAAGCCTCGTTCTTGAAGGCCCATGTGGAAGCCACAGCCCTAGTGGAATGAGCCGTGATTCTTTCGGGAGGCTGCCGTCCGGCAGTCTCGTAAGCCAATCTGATGATGCTTTTAATCCAAAAAGAGAGAGAGGTAGAAGTTGCTTTTTGACCTCTCCTTTTACCGGAATAAACAACAAACAAGGAAGATGTTTGTCTAAAATCCTTTGTAGCATCTAAATAGAATTTTAGAGCGCAAACAACATCCAAATTGTGCAACAAACGTTCCTTCTTTGAAACTGGTTTCGGACACAGAGAAGGTACGATAATCTCCTGGTTAATGTTTTTGTTAGAAACAACTTTTGGAAGAAAACCAGGTTTAGTACGTAAAACCACCTTATCTGCATGGAACACCAGATAAGGAGGAGAACACTGCAGAGCAGATAATTCTGAAACTCTTCTAGCAGAAGAAATTGCAACTAAAAACAAAACTTTCCAAGATAATAACTTAATATCAACGGAATGTAAGGGTTCAAACGGAACCCCCTGAAGAACTGAAAGAACTAAGTTGAGACTCCAAGGAGGAGTCAAAGGTTTGTAAACAGGCTTAATTCTAACCAGAGCCTGAACAAAGGCTTGAACATCTGGCACAGCTGCCAGCTTTTTGTGAAGTAACACAGACAAGGCAGAAATCTGTCCCTTCAGGGAACTAGCAGATAATCCTTTTTCCAATCCTTCTTGAAGGAAGGATAGAATCTTAGGAATCTTAACCTTGTCCCAAGGGAATCCTTTAGATTCACACCAACAGATATATTTTTTCCAAATGTTGTGGTAAATCTTTCTAGTTACAGGCTTTCTGGCCTGAACAAGAGTATCGATAACAGAATCTGAGAACCCTCGCTTCGATAAGATCAAGCGTTCAATCTCCAAGCAGTCAGCTGGAGTGAAACCAGATTCGGATGTTCGAACGGACCCTGAACAAGAAGGTCTCGTCTCAAAGGTAGCTTCCAAGGTGGAGCCGATGACATATTCACCAGATCTGCATACCAAGTCCTGCGTGGCCACGCAGGAGCTATCAAGATCACCGACGCCCTCTCCTGATTGATCCTGGCTACCAGCCTGGGGATGAGAGGAAACGGCGGGAACACATAAGCTAGTTTGAAGGTCCAAGGTGCTACTAGTGCATCCACTAGAGCCGCCTTGGGATCCCTGGATCTGGACCCGTAGCAAGGAACTTTGAAGTTCTGACGAGAGGCCATCAGATCCATGTCTGGAATGCCCCACAGCTGAGTGACTTGGGCAAAGATTTCCGGATGGAGTTCCCACTCCCCCGGATGCAATGTCTGACGACTCAGAAAATCCGCTTCCCAATTTTCCACTCCTGGGATGTGGATAGCAGACAGGTGGCAGGAGTGAGACTCCGCCCATAGAATGATTTTGGTCACTTCTTCCATCGCTAGGGAACTCCTTGTTCCCCCCTGATGGTTGATGTACGCAACAGTTGTCATGTTGTCTGATTGAAACCGTATGAACTTGGCCCTCGCTAGCTGAGGCCAAGCCTTGAGAGCATTGAATATCGCTCTCAGTTCCAGAATATTTATCGGTAGAAGAGATTCTTCCCGAGACCAAAGACCCTGAGCTTTCAGGGATCCCCAGACCGCGCCCCAGCCCATCAGACTGGCGTCGGTCGTGACGATGACCCACTCCGGTCTGCGGAATGTCATCCCTTGTGACAGGTTGTCCAGGGACAGCCACCAACGGAGTGAGTCTCTGGTCCTCTGATTTACTTGTATCTTCGGAGACAAGTCTGTATAGTCCCCATTCCACTGACTGAGCATGCACAGTTGTAATGGTCTTAGATGAATGCGCGCAAAAGGAACTATGTCCATTGCCGCTACCATCAAACCGATCACTTCCATGCACTGCGCTATGGAAGGAAGAGGAACGGAATGAAGTATCCGACAAGAGTCTAGAAGTTTTGTTTTTCTGGCCTCTGTCAGAAAAATCCTCATTTCTAAGGAGTCTATTATTGTTCCCAAGAAGGGAACCCTTCTTGACGGAGATAGAGAACTCTTTTCCACGTTCACTTTCCATCCGTGAGATCTGAGAAAGGCCAGGACAATGTCCGTGTGAGCCTTTGCTTGAGGAAGGGACGACGCTTGAATCAGAATGTCGTCCAAGTAAGGTACTACAGCAATGCCCCTTGGTCTTAGCACAGCTAGAAGGGACCCTAGTACCTTTGTGAAAATCCTTGGAGCAGTGGCTAATCCGAAAGGAAGCGCCACGAACTGGTAATGCTTGTCCAGGAATGCGAACCTTAGGAACCGATGATGTTCCTTGTGGATAGGAATATGTAGATACGCATCCTTTAAATCCACTGTGGTCATGAATTGACCTTCCTGGATGGAAGGAAGAATAGTTCGAATGGTTTCCATCTTGAACGATGGAACCTTGAGAAACTTGTTTAAGATCTTGAGATCCAAGATTGGTCTGAACGTTCCCTCTTTTTTGGGAACTATGAACAGATTGGAGTAGAACCCCATCCCTTGTTCTCTTAATGGAACAGGATGAATCACTCCCATTTTTAACAGGTCTTCTACACAATGTGAGAATGCCTGTCTTTTTATGTGGTCTGAAGACAACTGAGACCTGTGGAACCTCCCCCTTGGGGGAAGCCCCTTGAATTCCAGAAGATAACCTTGGGAGACTATTTCTAGCGCCCAAGGATCCAGAACATCTCTTGCCCAAGCCTGAGCGAAGAGAGAGAGTCTGCCCCCCACCAGATCCGGTCCCGGATCGGGGGCCAACATTTCATGCTGTCTTGGTAGCAGTGGCAGGTTTCTTGGCCTGCTTTCCCTTGTTCCAGCCTTGCATTGGTCTCCAAGCTGGCTTGGCTTGAGAAGTATTACCCTCTTGCTTAGAGGACGTAGCACTTTGGGCTGGTCCACTTCTACGAAAGGGACGAAAATTAGGTTTATTTTTTGCCTTGAAAGGCCGATCCTGAGGAAGGGCGTGGCCCTTACCCCCAGTGATATCAGAGATAATCTCTTTCAAGTCAGGGCCAAACAGCGTTTTCCCCTTGAAAGGAATGTTAAGTAGCTTGTTCTTGGAAGACGCATCAGCTGACCAAGATTTCAACCAAAGCGCTCTGCGCGCCACAATAGCAAACCCAGAATTCTTAGCCGCTAACCTAGCCAATTGCAAAGTGGCGTCTAGGGTGAAAGAATTAGCCAATTTGAGAGCATTGATTCTGTCCATAATCTCCTCATAAGGAGGAGAATCACTATCGACCGCCTTTATCAGCTCATCGAACCAGAAACATGCGGCTGTAGCTACAGGGACAATGCATGAAATTGGTTGTAGAAGGTAACCCTGCTGAACAAACATCTTTTTAAGTAAACCTTCTAATTTTTTATCCATAGGATCTTTGAAAGCACAACTATCCTCTATGGGTATAGTGGTGCGTTTGTTTAAAGTGGAAACCGCTCCCTCGACCTTGGGGACTGTCTGCCATAAGTCCTTTCTGGGGTCGACCATAGGAAACAATTTTTTAAATATGGGGGGAGGGACGAAAGGAATACCGGGCCTTTCCCATTCTTTATTAACAATGTCCGCCACCCGCTTGGGTATAGGAAAAACTTCTGGGAGCCCCGGGACCTCTAGGAACTTGTCCATTTTACATAGTTTCTCTGGGATGACCAACTTGTCACAATCATCCAGAGTGGATAATACCTCCTTAAGCAGAATGCGGAGATGTTCCAACTTAAATTTAAACGTAATCACATCAGGTTCAGCTTGTTGAGAAATGTTCCCTGAATCAGTAATTTCTCCCTCAGACAAAACCTCCCTGGCCCCATCAGACTGGGTTAGGGGCCCTTCAGAACCATTATTATCAGCGTCGTCATGCTCTTCAGTATCTAAAACAGAGCAGTCGCGCTTACGCTGATAAGTGTTCATTTTGGCTAAAATGTTTTTGACAGAATTATCCATTACAGCCGTTAATTGTTGCATAGTAAGGAGTATTGGCGCGCTAGATGTACTAGGGGCCTCCTGAGTGGGCAAGACTCGTGTAGACGAAGGAGGGAATGATGCAGTACCATGCTTACTCCCCTCACTTGAGGAATCATCTTGGGCATCATTGTCATTGTCACATAAATCACATTTATTTAAATGAATGTGAATTCTGGCTTCCCCACATTCAGAACACAGTCTATCTGGTAGTTCAGACATGTTAAACAGGCATAAACTTGATAACAAAGTACAAAAAACGTTTTAAAATAAAACCGTTACTGTCACTTTAAATTTTAAACTGAACACACTTTATTACTGCAATTGCGAAAAAACATGAAGGAATTGTTCAAAATTCACCAAATTTTCACCACAGTGTCTTAAAGCCTTAAAAGTATTGCACACCAAATTTTTTTAACTTTAACCCCTTTACAGTCCCTGGTATCTGCTTTGCCGAGACCCAACCAAGCCCAAAGGGGAATACGATACCAAATGACGCCTTCAGAAAGTCTTTTCTAAGTATCAGAGCTCCTCTCACATGCGACTGCATGTCATGCCTCTCAAAAACAAGTGCGCAACACCGGCGCGAAAATGAGGCTCTGCCTATGATTTGGGAAAGCCCCTAAAGAATAAGGTGTCTAAAACAGTGCCTGCCGATATTATTATATCAAAAAACCCAGAATAAATGATTCCTCAAGGCTAAATATGTGTTAATAATGAATCGATTTAGCCCAGAAAAAGTCTACAGTCTTAATAAGCCCTTGTGAAGCCCTTATTTACGATCTTGATAAACATGGCTTACCGGATCCCATAGGGAAAATGACAGCTTCCAGCATTACATCGTCTTGTTAGAATGTGTCATACCTCAAGCAGCAAGAGACTGCTCACTGTTCCCCCAACTGAAGTTAATTGCTCTCAACAGTCCTGTGTGGAACAGCCATGGATTTTAGTGACGGTTGCTAAAATCATTTTCCTCATACAAACAGAAATCTTCATCTCTTTTCTGTTTCTGAGTAAATAGTACATACCAGCACTATTTCAAAATAACAAACTCTTGATTGAATAATAAAAACTACAGTTAAACACTAAAAAACTCTAAGCCATCTCCGTGGAGATGTTGCCTGTACAACGGCAAAGAGAATGACTGGGGTAGGCGGAGCCTAGGAGGGATCATGTGACCAGCTTTGCTGGGCTCTTTGCCATTTCCTGTTGGGGAAGAGAATATCCCACAAGTAAGGATGACGCCGTGGACCGGACACACCTATGTTGGAGAAAAGAGGGGGGAGAGAGAGCGAAAGAGAGGGGGGAGAGAGCAAAAGAGAGGGGGGAGAAAGAGAGAGCATAAGAGAGGGGAGAGAGAAAGCAAAAGAGAGGGTGGGAGAGAGAGATAGAGCAAAATAGAGGGGGATAAAGCTAGAGCAAAAGAGAGGGGGATAGAGATAGAACAAAAGAGAGGGGGGAGAGAGAGAGCAAAAGAGAGGGGGGAGAAAGAGAGAGCAAACGAGAGGGGGGAGAAAGAGAGCAAAAGAGAGGGGAAGAGAGAGCAAAAGAGAGGGTGGGAGAGAGAGAGCAAAAGAGAAGGGGATAGAGATAGAGCAAAAGAGAGGGGGAGAGAGAGCAAAATAGAGGGGGGGAGAGATAGAGAGAGAGCAAAAGAGAGGGGGGAGGAAAGAGTGCAAAAGAGAGGGGAGAGAGAGAGCAAAAGAGAGGGGAGAGAGCAAGAGAGAGGGGGGAAAAGAGAGAGAACAAAAGAGAGGGGGGAGAGAGAGAGCAAAAGAGAGGGGAAAGATAGAGCAAAAGAGAGGGGGAGAGAGAGCACAAAAGATAGGGGGAGAGAGCGTGCAAAAAAGAGGGGGGAGAGAGAGCGAAAGAGAGGGGGGAGAGAGCAAAAGAGAGGGGGGAGAAAGAGAGAGCATAAGAGAGGGGAGAGAGAAAGCAAAAGAGAGGGTGGGAGAGAGAGATAGAGCAAAATAGAGGGGGATAAAGCTAGAGCAAAAGAGAGGGGGATAGAGATAGAACAAAAGAGAGGGGGGAGAGAGAGAGCAAAAGAGAGGGGGGAGAGAGAGAGCAAAAGAGAGGGGGAGAAAAAGAGCGCAAAAGAGAGGGGGAGGAGAGAGATCAAGAAAGAGGGGAGGAGAGAGCAAAAGAGAGGGGGGGGAAGAGAGAGCAGGAGAGAGCAAAAGAGAGGGGGGAGAGATAGAGCAAAAGAGAGTGGGGGGAGAGATAGAGCAAAATAGAGGGGGAAGAGAGAGCAAAAGAGAGGGGGGGGGGAGAGAGCAAGGGGTGGGACCGCTGTACTACAAAAAATGGCCCATGTACACGGGCTTTAGGACTAATATATATATATATCCAAGTTATAGCACTCACTGGACTTGATACAGGTGAAATAAAAAGTGTTATATTCCATGATGAAGGGGTGAACACCCCCGAAACGTCACTGGTTTATATGGAATAAAACACTTTTTATTTCACCTGTATCATGTCCAGTGAGTGCTTGTGTTATAACTTGGATATTTGAACTTTCTATAGCACCCTGGCAGAATTGAAATTTACTGTTTGTGGGAGTGCAGCTGGGGTGCACTTCAAAACTTAGGTAAAGTATTCACACATGAAAGGCACTCTCCATGATAATGTAATCTTTTGTTAATACATGTTAACGTATTCGGGGTTGCCCACAGTCTCAGATACATCATAATACTTCAAACACCCATATAAGTGCTCTTCCAATATAGGCGAGTTTGATTACATTATCACGGAGAGTGCCTTTCATATGTGAATATATATATGCAACTAAAGTCAGAACACTATTTGATTTTTTTAATACTTTGTATTTCCACCTTTATTTTTGATTACAGACTCAATCCTCCTCAGCATGGAGATGTTCTGCCATGCTTCAAAGACAATTTTTTTAGCTGCTCTTTGCTGGAGGGGTTGTGTGGCTTTACCTTTCTCCTTAAAGTTCTCTATTGAATTCAAGTCAGGCAACATAGTTTTCTTTTTTTTCTTCTTTAGAAACTCTTATGATTTTGGCAGTGTGCTTTGATACGTTATCATGCTGGATAATTCCTCATCGGCTAAGCTTCTGGAGCCTGGGAGTCATCTTGTCAGCCAGTATTTTGGTATATCCACAGACCTTCATGGTGCCATCTATAAATGTCAACACCATTTGCACTCATGCAGCCCCAAATCACCACACTCCCACCTCAGTGCATCTACTGTAATAATTCTGGACAGATTCACGCCAAACTGGACCCTATCTGAGCCAAACAAATTCATCTGACCAAAGAATGTGCTCCCAATATTTATCAGGCTTCTTTTCATGCTATTAAGCAAAGTTTAATCTTGCAGTTTTGTGCAGAAGAGATCAAGCAAGGTTTTTTTTTTCTTGGACCATGTCTATAGAGGTTGACATTATGCAATGTCCTTCCCACTGTCTGAGCTGTCACAGAAACTCCAATTTCCATTGATAACCCCTGAGCCAAGTCTGAAGCAGTTGCCCGTCTGTTTTTTTCCCAGAGCTAGATTGCGCAAGTAGCGCACTATCCGTGGCATAATTTTGAGGATGGCCACTGTGGTTATGATTAGTGGTATTATGGCTCATTCTATACCTGATTACTGCTGAAACTGTGATTCAACTGATTTTTAGTTGGTCACTGATCTTCCTTTTCCATCTTTGTGAAGTCAATCAGATTTTTCAATTCCTTTAGCAATTCTTTTTCAGATGGAGCCAAGATGCAGACATGCAGATAGACAAAGTCCATAGGTGCAAAATTAATACAGTTTTGGTGTTTTGCTGGACCGGGAATAACATCTCTCATAGGCATATCCCTTGCACGTTTCGTAAAGGTCTTCACAAAATGCATAAGGAATACATCTATAAGCGACGCCATTCCTGGTCAGGCAAAAAAGTACCCTGGCTGAGCACACGCCAAGCAAACACTATGGACCGAAGGTCTCTTTATCCTAGCTCTTTTTTGGACATTCTATCTAAAAGGATTTCCTAAGGGAGATATAAATCAGATTCAATGTAACCATTGATCCCGGGCACAATCTATCTTGCTGAACTCTCACATTAGAAGCAGACCCACACAAACTACCAATACTAATCCTGGCTTCTTTTTAAACTAAAACTCACATTTGGAATATTTCTGCTTAAATAAAAGTTGCATTTACCATGCACCATGTGTTCTGAAGTTTACTTGCACTGTCTTACCAAGAGGAGGTTTTCTACATTACTCTAACAGGTGACATCTTTAACAAAGATTGGGAAACATTTCCCCTCCCGAGGCGCATTACATACCTCATACATTGAGGTATGTCCAGGTGAGCAAGCTTATGGTGGATTTTGCACTTTATTATTGTTTCCAATAATACTACACTATATTGGATCCTCGTCTTTCTCCTTTTCTGTGCACTGCTCCTGTCCTTCCTATTTACATCTGCAGATCCTCACTACAGGTGGTAGTGGTATACATTTGAAACAGCAGCCGGACTGTGGAGAGACTACATTCACACACTTTATGAAGTAAACAATATTTAACGCAGCGCCAAAAAGTAAAACCCTCCCCTTTTTTATCCTTTGCATATATGATTTTAAAATATTTTAAAACATACATTTAACGTGAAAAAATGCATTTAACTGTTCAAAACAGCAGCTTGTTCCCCTTGCGTTTGCACTGCAGAGTGAATAGGCCAGATAAAAGATCACTGCAAGTCCACCACCTTTTTATATCTGTGCACACCTCAGGACTGGAGCAAAAAAACACCATGCAATTAAAATGTCAGCGCTAGCCAAAGGGACATGAGACCCAAAAAATGTCTTTCATGATTCCGAACATACAATTTCAAACAACTTTCCAATTTACTTCTGTTATCTAATTTGCTTTTATGGCTTTGTTTCCTTTGTTGAAAATCATACCTAGGTGGGCACAAGAGAAGCAATGCCCCACTGGGAGCTAGCTGCAGATTGATTGTATGCTCTATATGAATCATGAAATAAAAATGTGGGGTTTCATGACCCTTTTTTTTTTATTTAATTTTTTATTGAAGTCCTAACAAGAAAAATAGGCATAAATGTCACATATTAAACATATAAGTAACAGCCCATGTTATCAAAATAAAGGGGAGCGTATCACTGAATTGTATGTTCCATATACAATAAACCACTGGTTTTCACTGTAAGCACGGACTCAGTTTTATTTCTTGCAGTCCATAAGGCTGATTAGTTGCTCTCAGAAAAGAAATCAAGTTCACTGGGCATATTAACATTTTGTCAGCAAAAAAGAAGAGCATGTTACTAACCACAAAAAATAAGACATGTATTCCAAAATACTTTAGAAAGAAAAGAAAAAACACTAGAAAATTATAAAGTATATCATTTAGATATATTTATTTTACATAGTATAACCAAGTATCTATCTTTGTGATGTACATCTAAATTTAAAAAAATAATATATATATATATATATATATATATATATATATATATATATATATATATATATATATATATATATATATATATACATATATACATATATACACATACACACACACACACACACACACACATATTATTCAACCCCCATTGTTGCAAATCATGGTTATTTTCAAAATTTACAGACTTTCAGCTGTTTTCAATGAAGAAATCAAACAAAAGCAATTGAAATAGCTCAACACAATGAATGATTAAAGTGGTTTCCCCAAATTCAACTGAAAATGCCACTTTTAATGCATAGCCACGAGATGCATAGCCAGACACCAGCTTCTGGCAGCGTTCCTGAAGAATCTTAGCCTATTCCTCATGAGCAATGGCCTCCAGTTCAGTAATATTATTGGGTTTGCGTGCTGCAACCGCCTTCTTAAAAATCCCACCAGACATTTTCTATGGGGTACAAATCAGGTGACTGTGATGGCCACTGTAGAATCTCCCAGGACTTATTCTGCAACCAAGCCTTGGTGGAATTTGAGATATGCTTGGGATCATTGTCCTGTTGGAAGGCCCAAACTTCAGCTTCTTCACAGACGGCATGATGTTTTCACCTAGGATTTCCTGATACTTCAATGAATTCATCTTTTCTTCCACACACTGCAGATTTCCAGTGCCAGAGGATGCAAACCAGCCACAGAGCACCACAGAGCCACCACCATGCTTAACTGTAGGCAGAGGTTTTTTTTCAGTGTATGCTTCACTCTTCTTCCTCCAGACATAGCGCTGATCCTTCAGGCCGGAAAGTTCCAGTTTTGTTTAATCGCTTCCTAGAACAGAATCCCAAAACTTCTGTGGCTTATTTATATGATTTTGAGCATATTGGAGCCGCCTTTTCTTATGCTTTTGGATCAGTAGTAGTGGACGTCTTGGAGTTCTGGCATGGAAACCTTCTGCGTTTAGTACGTGCCTTACTGTGCAAACTCAGTGCCTGTTGCCACCGAGTCTTGCTGCAGGTCTTTTACAGTCACTCACGGGTTTTTCCCAACCTGTCTTCTTAGAAATCTGGTTGCAGTCATTGATAGCTTCCTTTTTCTGCCCCATTCAGGTAGTGTAACCATTGTTCCTTTAACTTCGAACTTGCAAACTATGCTACCAACGGTGTCTCTGGGAACATTCAGTGCCTTTGCTATCTTTTGGTATCATGTTTCTTGTTTGTTAAGGGTCGATGATCTCTTCTCTTAACTTTTTGGACTATTCTTTTGACTTCAGTTCAGGTATTTCATGTAATCTAGCTCAAGCACACCTGGTGCAGCTAATGAAGCCCTTGATTAGTTGAATCAGGTGTGCTTGAGACAACTTTGCAAGGTTGAGTGAAAAGAACCCCATAATGGTATTTGAACTCTAAAAGAATGCACTTAGCACTTCTGACACCCCTTAGAAAGTAATCATCATACTTGTGAGAAGAGCAAAAAGTGGGGGTTTAATGATTAAAACATAACTTTTATTCTTAATACTGGTTTATAAAATAAAGTATTTGTGTATGTGTGTGTGCTTGTTAAAATCACAAAGATGCTCGAATGTGGGAATTAATTAAATGCTGTTGGCACTGGTGGTATGTATAATACTAAAACAATCTCAAAACAATTGGGTTTGAAATTAATAGATGGCCATGGGGTTCTGTTCTGCTAATGGTTGGATACTACCATATTCATTATTAATGTATAGATATAAAAAATATTTGTAATAAATATCCTAATGGTAGTGAAAAAGCATTCCTCTCTTATAAGTATTTATCACTATAGATTAATAGTGTCCTTCAGCTTTGAATATAAATAGGGTAATATGCTGGCAGAGATGTTAATCATATATGATATAATTGTTGAGCATATATTATAACACTTGCTTATATTGTAATATCGTCTTATAATACTGGAATTTGTATGTTTACAAAATTCCAATACGTAATTAAATATATTATGATGCAATCGTATTTGTGCGTTAGTAAGTGTGCTCCTTTTGTTGTTTGAGAGTTTTGAATTCACAACCCTTGTGTGAAATCAGAATTAATGGTTTGATAATAAACTAATAAAGTACATTCTACATATAGTTCTTTATGTTTGACACTCATTGGTAAAATATCTGGCCACATAAATATGGCATTATAGTACCAGAGGAATTGTTATGGCATAACTTCAGAGTTATTTTTGAGCTTTTTAACTTATCAAAAATTGTAGTGTGATAACTTAAACCTTTCAACGTAGGTATATATGTTTTTGAACGTTAATCTCAATGTTTGTACTATTGGGTAAGTTGGTGTGCCCAAAATATTTTGACACCGTTCTGTAATTTTGAATATTCTTTTGTTTAGGCACTTATTGGTTCACAGTTAGTTTAAGACTTTGACACCGTGTATTTTCGGCGTTTTAATTGGTGTTATTTGTCAGGATTTATATTATATATATATATATATATATATATATATATATATATTCACCAATCAAACCTGATTTGTAGGCATAACATGTTCATGTTATTTGGTGAACAAATCAGCCAATTTTATTTTTAAGGCCATAGTACAAACACAGTGTATATTTAAGCTTGGGAATTTCTCTAAAAACCAAGAGTTGGAGTATACTTGGTTAAATAAAGTTTGACTGTTAGATACACGTCTTGATTTTAAATTCAATAATGGTGTTTTACGTCAATTAGCCAAATATGTTTTATTACAAACTGTGGAAGTGTCTTGTTTTCAGAGGTTCAGAACTATTCAGTATATTGAACTCTCTTCTTAATTCAAGTTATTGTAGTACCCAACAAAATAGACAACAAGGTGTTTGGTTAATATGTATCGAGAGAAGTTACTATTGTGCTTGATATACCGCTACTGTTGGCAGTGCAGCGTGTCGGCTAATATATCTAAATCCGGGGTTAATTTAAAGATATCCTCTTAGAGATATTTTTATCTATACAATTGCACTAGGATGATACTGCCTAAGACCACAAAATGAAAGTATAAAATATCCGCTTGAGCTATTCAAAAATGTGAAACCGACTTCGTTACTCGGTATGGCGTTTATATCAAGCGTGGTTTGAAATTACGAGGACACCTCACTGATATTGTAGCTAGATGCTGCAGCACCCATCTTAATATACTGCTTATAATTTATGTCATGCTTGACTTAGCGTAAACATTGTATCAGCTGTATTTTATCTTCCAGTGTTAATCTGCTATTAGTTATCTATAAACATTATGAGTTTCTTTGCTATTTAAAAACTGATCGGGTATTGGGGAATACCCTCCCTTGACATGTTTCGCCGACAGTCTCGGCTTTTTCAAAAGGTGTAGCACGCTGGCGTCTACGGGTATTTATGCATTAAACTCCTCCTTTTCTGGCCTCTCTACCAATCATTGTCTCGGAGAGTTAAGTTGTTTCATCTATTGGGCTGTCATCCGTATAGAAGGCGGGGATTTGGCTTTGGATTGACATGCTTTAATGAAAAGGATTCTATCATTACAATCTGTTGAGTTTTTTGATAATACTATTTCTAATGTGAATGGGAATGTATTGTTATGGATCTATAACTGTGAATTGAGTATGAAATAAGTGTGTGGACGCTCTTTATTATATTGTATTTTAACCCCTATGAAAATATACACTGTCATTGTTTTGTTTGAGGATATCAATTTAAAGTCCATACTTCATATGTATTATTGATATTATTTCCAGGAAATCTGCTGTTTGATTGTAACAACGGATTGTATCTTATTTAGATACCTTAACTATTACATGTTGGTCACGTTTGAATCATTAAACTTCGGTTGAAACATTTTTAGTGGTATTACCAAGTATCCAAAATTGATCAATGCCAATGTGATGTACATATGGATGTTACTAAAGTACAATTGGTTTTCAATAACCAAGACCTTTTATTAGCTAAAACATCAACTGGCACCAAAAGATATGTTTGAGGTGATATTGGAATAATTGAAAAACGTATGACTTAGGCAACCTAAGATATTTGCATAAGTGAAAATAAAATTAAATGTGAATGTGCTTAGAATTAATAAGGATTATGTCAGTTAGTCTTAAAATAGGAAATGTGTGAATGGTTAAATATTAAAGTGACAATAATTCACAAATTTAAGAGGGATAGCAAAAATGCAAGTGATGTTACTATAAATAGGAGAAATCAGTGTGTTAAAAAATCGAAATTCTTGTGAGATCATTAGGAAGGGTGGAGTGTGACATTTGGACTGGGGCAGAAAAAAGAAGGATATAGGTGGTAATAAAGTTTAATTAGAATACCATATAGCTAATACTACTCTATCAAAAGTGCAAGTCAGTTGATACCATGAAAAGATTTTATGAGACAAGCGTATACTAGTCCTGGTACTATTTAATTGAGTTAGGGATATCTAAGAGAGGTGATAATGGTGGTGAAAAGGGTTATAATTATAGTTTATGACTGTATATCTATCTCCTGTAGGGTTGTTTTCTGAGTAAGAATTAATAATTAGTTCAATTGGAGATCATCATGATCCATTTGTTTCATAGCAAGATATTTATTGTCTTGATTTTATCATAAGAACATAGAATAATTATTCTGTTCATTTAAGCCTTTTGGATATACACTATCCATTAGGTAAATCCATTTAGTCTCTGCTTTTAATAATGCTTTTTCCAGATCTCCGCCTCTTAATCCTAGAGATATTTTCTGGATCCCAAAACATTTGAACTCCGAGGTTTTTGATTGATGGTGTTTGAAAAAGTGAGAAGCTACGGATGTAATTTTCTTGTTATTAGATAGATCTTTGGGAGCGTTTTGTATATTTCGAAGATGTTCCATGACCCTGGTATGTAATTTCCTTGTCGTCATTCCAATATAGATAGCTGGACACTTGCATTGGACAGCATAGATTACACCAGTTGTGTTACAACTGATATAACTTTTGATTTTATGCTGTTTGCCAAATCTGTCTAGGATCATTTTCTTTTTGATCATATTACTGCAAGAACAACAGGTGCCACAAGGGAATAATCCTACTTCTGGTCGTTTTATTTTGGAGGTTTTATTTACATAATGGCTGGTGCTTAGAATTTCTTTTAAGTTTCTACTTCTTCTGTAGCTAACTTGCACCTTGTCTCCAATTAATTATTTGAGGGACGGGTCTGCCTGTAGTATGTGCCAATTCTGTTCAATTATATTTACAATTTTATGTGTATGTTGACTGTAAGTTAAAACTAGTCGGGTTTGGTTATCTTGTTTTTTACTTTTGAATCTCAGATCTCTTGGTTTTTAAGGCTCTCTTTTTGGCCTTCAGGATAGATCTTTTGCTATATCCCCTTAGTAATAACCTATTCTCTAGTTCTTGGGCCCTCTTTTTGAAGACTTTGCTTTCTAAGCAATTTCTTCTTAATCTTAAGAATTCACCAAAGGGCAATGATTTAGCGGTACTGGGTGCATGTGCACTAGTGGCGAAGAGAACATTGTTTGTGGCTGTTTCCTTTCTAAAAAGATCAGTACTTAATGAACCATCAAATTTGTGCTGTTATAAAGGATTATATTCAGGGGATTGAATAATTTTGAGACTGCTGAATTTATTAAAAGTTGCATTTTCAGATGAATTTGGGGAAACCACTTGACGCATTCATTGTGTTAAGCTCTTTCAATTGCTTTTGTTTCATTTGTTCATTGCAAAGAGCTGAAAGTCTGTACATTTTGACAATAAACCTGAATTGCAATGTGGGTTGAATAATTTTAATTACAACTGTATATATGTATGTCACAAAAGTGAGTACATCCCTCATATTTTTGTAAATATTTTATTATTTCTTTTCATGTGACAACACTGAAGAAATGACACTTTGCTACAATGTAAAGTAGTGAGTGTACAGTCTGTATACCAGTGTAAATTTGCTGTCCCCTCAAAATAACTCAACACACAGCCGTTAATGTCTAAACCGTTGGCAACAAAAGTGAGTACACCCCTAAGTGGAAATGTCCAAATTGGGTCCAAAGTGTCAATATTTTGTGTGGGCACCTTTATTTTCCAGCACTGCCGTAACCCTCTTGGGCATGGAGTTCACCAGAGCTTCACAGGTTGCCACTGGAGTCCTCTTCCACTTCTCCATGACGACATCAAAGAGCTGGTGGATGTTAGAGACCTTGTGCTACCCCAGCTTCCGTTTGAGGATGCCCCACAGATGCTCAATAGGGTTTAGGTCTGGAGACATGCTTGGCAAGTCCATCACCTTTACCCTCAGCTTCTTTAGCAAGGCAGTGGTCATCTTGCAGGTGTGTTTGGGGTCGTTATCATGTTGGAATACTGCCCTGCGGCCCAGTCTTCGAAGGGAGGGGATCATGCTCTGCTTCAGTATGTCACAGTACATGTTGGCATTTATGGTTCCCTCAATGAACTGTAGCTCCCCAGTTCCCGCAGCACTCATGCAGGCCCAGACCATGACACTCCCACCACCATGCTTGACTGTAGGCAAGACACACTTGTCTTTGTACTCCTCACCTGGTTGCCGCCACACACGCTTCTGAACCATCTGAACCAAATAAGTTTATCTTGGTCTCATCGGACCACAGGACATGGTTCCATGTCCATAGTCTGCTTGCTTTCTTGTGCATCATCTTTAGAAGAGGCTTCCTTCTGGGACCACAGCTATGCAGACCAATTTGGTGCAGTGTGCGGCGTATGGTCTGAGCACTGACAGGCTGACCCTTCACTCCTTCAACCTCTGCAGCAATGCTGGCAGCACTCATACATCTATTTCCCAAGGACAACTTCTGGATATGATACTGAGCATGTGCACTCAACTTCTTTGGTCAACCAAGGCGAGGCCTATTCTGAGTGGAACTTGTCCTGTGAAACCGCTGTATGGTCTTGCCCACCGTGCTGAAGCTCAGTTTCAGGGTCTTGGCAATCTTCTTATAGCCTAGGCCATCTTTATGTAGAGCAACAATTCTTTTTTCAGATCCTCAGAGAGTTCTTTGCCATGAGTTGCCATGTTGAACTTCCAGTGATCAGTATGAGAATGTGAGAGCGATAACTCCAAATTTAAAACACACCTGCTCCCCATTCACACCTGAGACCATGTAACACTAACGAGTCACATGACACCTGGGAGAGAAAAGGGCTAATTGGGCCCAATTTGTACATTTCATCTTAGGGGTGTACTCATTTTTGTTGCCAACGGTTTAGACATAAATGGCTGTGCGTTGAGTTATTTTGAGGGGACAGCTAATTTGCACTGTTATACAGGCCGTACACTCACTACTTAACATTGTAGCAAAGTGTCATTTCTTCAGTGTCGTCACATGAAAAGATATAACAAAATATTTACAAAAATGTGAGGGGTGTACTCACTTTTGTGAGATAGTGTATATATATATATATATATATTATATAAATGTAACAAGATTATAAACTAGATGAATGAATAAACAAACAAATAAAAAATTAGTAAGTATAATCCCACGTCTACACTATGGTTAAGGTCTTAATTATTAATTACCTAAGCAGTAATAGTGTAATGGATATTTCAGAGTGTTAGTGTCACATTATACAGGAGACCCATCTACCAACTATCTTGATCCACCACCCTGACATATTCGCCAAAGTTCCCAACACATGCAATGTAAGTCGATTGTGTTATTAGCTGCAAATAATACGCTTTCCATAGTTTCAATATGGGTTAGAATGGACAGTACTTGGTTCCACCGAGGGCCCTTCGGTCGACACCAAGCTCTGGCAATAGCAAGTTTGACTGCCATAAATAAATAGATGCATAAGAATATGTTCAGGAACTTTTTCAGGCAGCAAGTGAAAAAGTCCAGCTTGGGTGTGATCCATAATTCTATTTCCAAATTTTGTTCAGTAAACAAAGCTCTCGACCAAAGAAGATGAATCTTAGGGCATTCCCACCCCATGTGTACCGGGGTTCCCACCTTGCCGCACTCTCTCCAGCATGTACAATATACCCACAATTCTCCAGCTTATCTAGGTTTATTATTCATGTTAACGCTGTCATTGCAGATGGCAATACTGCTTTTAGTATTTTTGCCAGTGGCAGAGAACCATTGCCTCCCATAGTGTTTCAAAATACCTTTTGCCAAGACTGCCTTCTAACAGTGATTTGATCCCTATAGGACATTTCACCTGGAATGATTTTTATTGAATATTCCCTGTAACCTAATTTAAAGGGACATTAAACCCAAAACTTTTCTTTCATTATTCAGATAGAGAATACAATTTTAAAAAAAGTTTTCAATTTACTTTGTCAAATTTGCTTCGTTCTCATGTTATTCTTTGTTGAAGGGATACCTAGGTAGGTAGCGTGCACATGCCTGAAGCAATACATGACAGGAAATAGTGCTGCCATCTAATGCTCCAGCTAATGTATAACATTGTTGCAAAACCGCTGCCATATAGTGCTGTGGACATGTGCACACTAATGAGCTTACACACCAGCTTTTCAACTAATGACAACATGAAAACAAAGAAAATTTGATAACAGAAGTAAATTGGAAAGTTGTTTAAAATTATATGTTCTATCTGAATCATGAAAAAATATAGGTTTTATGTCCCTTTAATTAGTTTAATTGTTCTCTTACATTGTCCGTCTGGCCACTTGCCCGCCAAAATTTTTTTTTATTTCAAGAGGTGATATTTCCACCTCGTATCCAATAGCCATGCTAGCCATACAGCACTCAACAAGCTCTGAAGCTTTTTTTTTGAGTGCCATATAGCTAGCACCACTATTGTATACAAAGCGGTGGGCTGCTGGTCTCACTTAATTAGCTCACCAGTTGTATCCAGGTGAAGTTTGCTCATTATTCTTCCCAGGTGGTCTCCTGTTAATTTAATGGTCATTGGCTGACATCCTACTAAAAAGCATTTGTACCTAACAGAAAATAAGTTATAGTAGGAAGAGAACAGTGGCAGGGGGTACACAACAGATACTGTTGTATTTGTTTTAAATTAACTTTAAATTTGTTTTACTTCATATTTTGTAGAAAATAAATCAGTATTTTTAATAGCTGTTTCATATGGAGAAAGACGTACAACTTGAAAAAAAATGTATTTAAATTGCAGTTATACAAAAAATCTTTTAACTAACCTGCAACACCAACTTGGTGTGTGGCATACCCAGGCAGATTGTTTGGTCCTTCCTTTAACCATAGTGTAAGTGTAGACGTGTCATTCTCTGCATGGTGAAACACAAATCCTTGTGCAGCAGCCTTGGTTATGAGCTTACTTTGCATGATTGGAATATGCAACCACACTGCTATTCTCCCATCTGCTTTCCACTCCTTGACAGAATCTGTCATGGGACATATAGCAAATTAGTATCAGTTAAAGGGACATGATACCCAAATGTTGAAGCACATGAAAGTGATGCAGCATAGCTGACTAGAAAATATTACCTGCACATCTCTATGTAAAAAAGAAAGATATTTTACCTCAAAATGTCCTAAGTATTCACACCCCATTGTAAAGGACTTTGATTGGCTGCAGTTCATTTCTTCCTTTTTTTTTTTTTAACTTGCAGCTGGGAAGTAACTGAAAGAAAACTTTTTACACAGCACTTACTCTGGTGAGCTGAGGAAGTTGTAAGGTAAAATATCTTCCTTTCAAAATTGTTACTTTTAATAGAGGTTAAAAGTATATTAATATAACCATGTTGGCTGTGCAAAACGGGGGAATGGGTAATAAAGGGATTATCTATCTTTTTAAACAATAACATTTTTGGAGTTGACTGTCCCTTTAAAGGGACATAAAACAGATTGAGATCTGTGCATATCCTAAAAGGGCTAATTATTAAAATTAATAGTTTGCATAAAAAAAATGTTTAAAAATTGCTGGTATTTTAACCCTTTAAGTGCTAATGACGGCTCTGAGCCGTCACAGAGTTTCCCACTCTGGTGCTGACGGCTCAGAGCCATCACTAGCACTCTCCCACCTTGAGGGAGATCTAGGGGCTCCCACCTGCTCCTACCCCAGCGATCGTGCCTGTATAGTGACAGGCATCCCCGAGGCTTCCCGTTTTGCTTGGTGACATCACGCGCAATAACGTGATGACGTCACTGCGCAACTTTATTTATACTTAACAATGTTAAGTATAGGAGCAGGGGGCATGCTGCTTAGAAGCCTGTATCTCAGGCATCTAAGAAGCTACAGACCCACAAGACCCACCATTGGAAAGGTAATCGTCTAACCTTTCCAAAAAAAACACCTTAAAAAATCTTAGCGACCAGGTGGGAAAGTGCTTAGCACTCAAAGGGTTAAAATAATTTTAAAAAATAAGCAAAATTATTTACACAGCTAAGCTGCCTGGAGCAGCCAACTCCACCCACCCTTATCTGTGTTTAGACGCAGGCATTGTATTTTAACTGAGTTCACAGCTTCTAGGCATGCTCCAGCAGATAATCCCTATGTACTTTTGTATTCTACCAAAATAACTATATATATAGTTGTGCTCATAAGTTTACATACAGTACCCTGGCAGAATTTATGATTTCTTGGCCATTTTTCAGAGAATATGAATGATATTATTATCAATCAACTGTGTTTACTCTTTTTAAATCATGACAACAGAAACTACCCAAACGATCCTGATAAAAAGTTTACATGCCCTGGTGATTTTGGCTTGATAACATGCACACACGTTGACACAAAGGGGTTTGAAAGGCTATTAAAGGTAACCATCCTCACTTGTGTTCTGTTTGCTTGTAATTAGTGTGTGTGTCCAAAAGGTCAATGAGTTTCTGGACTCCTGACAGACCCTTGCATCTTTCATCCAGTGCTGCACTGACGTTTCTGGATTCTGAGTCATGGGGAAAGCAAAAGAATTGTCAAAGGATCTGTGGGAAAAGGTAGTTGAAACAGGAAAGGGATATAAAAGGGATATAAACAGAAAAGGGATATAAAAGGAAACAGGAAAGGGATATAAAAAGATATCCAAGGAATTAAGAATGCAAATCAGCAGTGTTCAAACTCTAATCAAGAAGTGGAAAATGAGGTGTTCTGTTTGATAACATACTGCATTCATCTTGCCATCAAATCTGACCAAATTTCCTGTGCCTTTGTAGCTCACACATCCCCAAAACATCAGCGATCCACCTCCGTGTTTCACAGTAGGAATGGTGTACCTTTCATCATAGGCTTTTGTTGACTCCTCTCCAAATGTAGCGTTTATGGTTGTGGCCAAAAAGCTCAATTTTGGTCTCATCACTCCAAATGACTTTGTGCCAGAAGGTTTGAGGCTTGTCTCTGTGCTGTTTGGCGTATTGTAAGCGGGATACTTTGTGACATTTGTGTAGTAATGGCTTTCTTCTGGTGACTTGACCATGCAGGCCATCTTTCTTCAAGTGCCTCCTTATTGTGCATCTTGAAACAGTCACACCACATGTCTTGTATTTCACCTGAAGTTATTTGTGGGTTTGTCTTTGCATCCCGAACAATTTTCCTGGCAGTTGTGGCTGAAATTTTAGTTGGTCTACCTGACCGTGGTTTGGTTTCAACAGAACCCCTCATTTTCCACTTCTTTATTAGCGTTTGAACACTGCTGATTTTAATTCTCAATTCCTTGGATATCTTTTTATATCGCAGATCCTTTGACAATTCTTTTTGCTGTCCCCATGACACAGAATATAGAATCGTCAGTGCAGCACTGGATGAAAGATGCAAGGGTCTGTCAGGAGTCCACAAACTCATTGACCTTTTATACACACACACTAATTACAAGCAAACAGAACACAGGTGAGGATGGTTACCTTTAATAGCCATTCAAACCCCTTTGTGTCAACGTGTGTGCATGTTATCAGGACAAAATCACCAGGGTATGTAAACTTTTGATCAGGGTCATTTGGGTAGTTTCTGTTGTCATTATGATTTAAAAATAGTAAACAGTAAAACAGTTGATTGATATATATGGCTTCAGCCAAACACTAACCATGAGTGAAAGAAAAGTTTTTGTGTTATCATTCATATTCTCTGAAAAATGGTCAAGAAATCATAAATTCTGCCAGGGTGTGTAAACTTATGAGCACAACTGTATATATATATATATATATATATATATATATATACAGCCATAGGAAATGTGTGGGGTGAGTTAGAGCTTTACAATTTAGAAACTTAAAAGAAAGGGTTAATGGCGAGACACTGCAGTATAAATCTGCAGGTAAAGTAATTAAAGTACATATTATATTTTGTCTCTATCCCAACTTGGTTTATGTCCCTTTAAGACATAACAGATAGTGAGACTCCTGCAAAATAATTTAGAGCAGAATACTGAGGAGCCAACCACATATTATTATTTTATAAGATAAGGAAGAAATGCATGTACAAGTATCTCACAAAAGTGACTACACCCCTCACATTTTTGTAAATATTTTATTATATCTTTTCATGTGACAACACTGAAGAAATGACACTTTGCTACAATGTAAAGTAGTGAGTGTACAGCCTGTATAACAGTGTAAATTTGCTGTCCCCTCAAAATATATATTTTTTTAAAAGCTCTTTTTATTGAATGGAAAAAATAAAAACAAAGCAACACATTTGCAACTCTTAACAAACAAAACATAGGATAATACAAACTTAAATAACAGCTCTCATATATCTTCACTGTTGAAAGAAAAGCAATTATAAAAGCATAAAGTGTCCATTAGTTATGCACACATCTCAACTGACATAAGATACAAAACTTATCACACAGCACTGACTGTAAAATGTGCATCTGTTGATATATCACAAAATTGGAAACTGTAACTAAAGAAAAACAAATTCGCAAACCTTTGAAGAACTGTTGGACATAAGGTGGGGAACAAGGATAAGATATAGCTCACAGTGTAGGGGTAACCCCCCCCCCAAAACAAAATAAACAGGAAGAAAGAAGCAGAAAAAAAAAAAAAAAAAAAAAAAAAAAAAATTAGGGATGGTCGAATGTGCTGAAAGTGTAATTCATTTGGTAGAACGAATAGTCCTGTGGACATTCGTTTAAAAAATAGAATGTTGATAAGAATGAAAATCAATAAATATTCGGAAATCGAATGTTATTTCCCGATTTTCAAATGTTAGTTTAGTTTTCGAATCTTCGTAATTAGATCGAATATCCAAATTCAACATTTTTAATGTAACATTCGATTTAACAAATACTATTCAGAAGTTCAATAGCTCATGTAGTAGGGAATTTAGTAAATTAATACATAATAGATACAAATATAAGAATTCTAATGTTTCTATTTCGAATAATGCATAATTCAAATGTTACATTTAAAGAGAGCATTAGAAATACCATTAAAAATATACTGTTTTGAATTAAAATCGAATATTGCATTTAAAGAAAGCATTAGATTAGAAATACTATTACGTTAAACAAATGTTAGAATGTTGAACAAACATTCAAAATTTTAAACGAAAGAATGAATGTTTTAAAATTCGTTACATTTTTCGAATGTTGCAAAACATTTTTCCATCTTTAGTACTAATATTCAACCAATCTCTTTATCTATGCCTATAGCTTATTATCTTCCTCACATGTCAAGTTGGTTTTCAGCACTAGTTGGACAATTTGAGCTTGCGATGTGGACCTAGCTTTAGATACTATCTGGCAATACACAGTTTGGTAGATGACAATATATAAGCTATGAGAACTTTATGATATTTGGGGACAGACGCCATACCTATATTAAAGGGACAGTCAGGTAAAAAAAACACAAAAAAAAACAATCTTTCATGATTTAAATAGGGCATGTGATTTTAAACAACTTTCCAATTTACTTTTATTACCAATTTTGCTTTGTTCTCTTGATATTCTTAGTTGAAAGCTAAACCTAGGAGGTTCATATGCTAATTTCTTACACCTTGAAGGCCGCCTCTAATCTGAAAACATTTTGACAGTCTTTCACCACTAGAGGGCGTTAGTTCATGTGTTTCACATAGCTAACATTGAGTTTAGGCACGTAAAGCTCCTAGGAGTCAGCACTAATTGGCTAAAAATGCAAGTCTGTCAAAAGAACTGAAATAAGGGGGCAGGCTGCAGAGGCTTAGATACAATGTAATTACAGAGGTAAAAAGTATATTATTATAACTGTGTTGGTTATGCAAAACTGGGGAATGGGTAAAAAAGGGATTATCTACCTTTTTAAACAACACAAATTCTGGTGTTTACTGTCCCTTTAATTACTACAATCCTAGGGAAATAATCTCAATAAAAATATGAAAATGAAACTTCACACCTTGGGAAAACACATTAAAAAAATCTGGTCCCAGACGGTAGTCAATTTGGAGCAGTACCACCACACATTCAAGATCTATGCCTACCTCGCCAAATTGTCTCTAAAATACAAGATGCCAGTGCATTAAGATTTTGAAATATAACTCTAAGGCATTTACACTGTGAAGAGCTTTTTTTTAGTTAACTCAATCTCCTTCTCCTATTACAGTGCCATGGGTTTTCATCTCCAAGTTCTTGGAGAAAGATAGAATAGTGGATTGATAAAGGCCTTATCAGAGGACCAGCTGCTTTCCATCTTTTCTCCCAGTTTAAACATGACTGCAGTAATTTTCTAGGCAACCTCAAGGACCCAAGACAACTTGAGAAACATAAAATTTGATGACAGAATCTAATCTGTATGATGTTTTGAGGGCACAGAACCCAGAATAGAGAGCTTATACCTTTTTTCAACCCCCTTTTGACTACATTTGTTCTATTTTTTTTTTAAATAGTTTTATTGAGATTCCCTTTAAGGCATACAATAGTGAAATATCAATACATATTATATAAATAAATGATTCCAAAACATCAATTCAAGTTACAAACATTTTTGGGATCAAGACGTGTAAGTTATGCCTATCAGACTATTTATCCTCTAAAGAGCTAAAAGGCCACTCTTGGACCTTTATAAGATATAAAGAATATAATCAGTCAAAGAAGGTAACTGAAAACAGTACAAGACCTCTCATGGGTCTCAATCAATGAATCTCATTTTCCTTGTTTTAAGGGAAGGGGTTATGAAGTAACGTTTATGCATTTCAACCATCAGTCTAGGTGTATTTAGGTGATCACCTAAAAATAAACATACATAATAAAAATAACAGTATTAGTATAATTAATCCTTTGTCATTACATCTAATGTCTTTCAATACAACCAGTGTGTTGGTCCCACTGTAAAGACTGTTCAGACTAGAACATTTTTTGGGATCACCAGGTAAGAAAAATGGTTGCTAGATAAAGTATAGGTAATTGGAAGGTTTCTATTGGATGTAGTTTCCTTTGCTTACAAAGTAAGCTCATTGGTGTAAGGAAGGGGAAAGGTGAGGGGGGCGGAGCCGATATAAATTCAGGAGGCTAAGGTTAGGGGTACCAAAAAAATAAATTAAAAATATAAATATTTTAAAGCTGGGCTAATGAAAAAATGGTACAGGGCTAATTGCTATATCCCCCCTCAGGGGTTACTGTCACCACTGGACGGAGCCGGAAAAAGGATATGGGATATGACCCACTCTTTCTCAAGAGTGGGAAAGGATGAGGGGAGATATCTTTAATCAGGAGAAAAACTAGAATGGAGTGTATATCTTGAATGCTTAAACTGTAATCTAATATGTGGTTGTCGTCTATAACATGTCAGGTTCTCCTATCATGCGGGCATGGGCCCTATGCCACACAACAAGGCGGACCATATGTTTAGATCTATACCGTTTATACATTGTATTACTTTTCTTACTATTCAGCAAATAGATTTCCGCCATTTACACAAGTATAGGTTTCAGTAAAGCACATCACATTATTTGAAAATGTCAACTTTAGTAGTGTGGGTTAAGCGGTGTTGACATTACATTTGTTCTTTAATGACTCAACACTCAATAGAGAGGAGTAATTCAAAATATATATTGTTCATTGTCTGACCATAAGTCTCTGTCCATGTCTATGGCAATCTAGTCCTGCTAAAGAGGTAAGCTGGCTTTGAAATTCCTTAAGTTCTTGTGGAACATTCCGGGCATTAGGAAATACTTAGCGACACACATAGTAGACTTTATCAGGCTGAACGACCAGGGTGAATTGGATGAAGAGATATTATGGGCCTCTCTTAAGGCTGATGTCTGGGGAATTTGTATTAAAGTGACAGTCTAGTCAAAAATAAACTTTCATGATTCAAATAGGGTATGTCATTTTAAACAACTTTCCAATTTACTTTTATCATCAATTTTGCTTTGTTCTTCTGGTATTCTTAGTTGAAAGCTAAACCTATGAGGTTCATATGCTAATTTCTTATCCCTTGCATTTTGACATTTGTTCACAACTAGAGGGGATTAGTTCATGTATGCCATATAGATAATATTGTGCTCACACCCGTGGAGTTACCTAGGAGTCAGCACTAATTGGCAAAAATGCAAGTCTGTCAAAAGAACTCAAATAAGGGGGTAGTCTGCAGAGGCTTACATACAATTCAATCACAGAGGTAAACAGTATATTAATATAACTGTGTTGGTTATGAAAAACTGGGGAATGGGTAATAAAGGGATTATCTATCTTTTTAAACAATAACAATTCTGGTGTAGACAGTCCCTTTAAGAAGGTATCTAGAGCGAATAAGGGGAAAAGAGCCCTGTTAAGGTCAATAAAGGGCTAAAGAAAGGCAGAGATAACTTAATTAAAGGGGAACGTTTGAGCACTAGGAAGTAAGCAGTGGCTCGTGCCCTTCGGATATTTTTGTAGCCAGATTGATTGCTTTAAAAGATCCCCACACTAAGATCTCTAAAAATAAAGATCTTAGTGTGGGGATCTTTTACAAGACTCAAGCCGGCTACTAAAATATCCGAAAAGCACGAGCTTCTGCTTTCTTCTGCATTTGGATCCTCGCGAAAGATACAAATGAGCATCCATATTGTGCACTAAATATCAACAAGATCCTTCACCACTACAAATAAAAACAATTAAATAAAATCAGCATCTCAACTGAGGATGAAAGGAGAGCAAACATCAAAATAAACAGCTTTAATGTGTCATTTTCATTCAAACAAATATATATTAATATGTTTAAATATTGTTCTTTAACATGCTTGATGGGGATATTTTGTGTTTTATGTCTCCATAAAACATAATTTATGTAAGAACTTACATGATAAATTCATTTCTTTCATATTAGCAAGAGTCCATGAGCTAGTGATGTATGGGATATACAATCCTACCAGGAGGGGCAAAGTTTCCCAAACCTCAAAATGCCTATAAATACACCCCTCACCACACCCACAATTCAGTTTAACGAATAGCCAAGTAGTGGGTGATAGAAAAAGGAGTAAAAAGCATCAAAAAAGGAACTGGAAATATAATTGTGCTTTATACAAAAAACATACCCACCATAAAAAGGGTGAGTCTCATGGACTCTTGCCAATATGAAAGAAATGAATTTATCAGGTAAGTTCTTACATAAATTATGTTTTCTTTCTTGTAATTGGCAAGAGTCCATGAGCTAGTGACGTATTGGTACACCACAGAAGAGTCACTAGAGAGGGAGAGATAAAAATAAAAACAGTAATTTTCCGCTGAAAAAATTAAATCCACATTCAAAAAATACATTTTTCTCATTAGCAGAGGAATCAAACTGAAACAGCTGCCTGAAGAACTTTTCTACCAAAAACTGTTTCCGAAGAGGCAAATACATCAAAGCGGTTGAATTTAGTAAATGTATGCAAAGAAGACCAAGTTGCTGCTTTGCAAATCTGATCAACTGAAGCTTTATTCTTAAAAGCCCACAAAGCGGAAACTGATCTAGTAGAATTAGCGGCGATTCTCTGAGGCGGGGCCTGACCCAACTCCAAATAAGCCTAATGAATCAAAAGCTTTAACCAGGATGCCAAGGAAATGGCAGAAGCTTTCTGACCTTTCTTAGGACCAGAAAAGACAGCAAATAGACTAGAAGTCTTCCTGAAATCTTTAGTAGCTTCAACATATTTCAAAGCTCTTACAACTTCCAGAGAATGTAAGGGTCTCTCCAAAGAATTCTTAGGATTAGGACACAAAAAGAGAACAACAATTTCCCTATTAATGTTGTTAGAATTTACAACTTTAGGTAAAAACTTAAATGAAGTCCGCAAAACTTCCTTATCCTGATGGAAAATCAGAAAAGGAGATTCACAAGAAAGAGCAGATAATTCAGAAACTCTTCTAGCAGAAGAGATAGAAAAAAGGAACAACACTTTCCAAGAAAGTAGTTTAATATCCAAAGAATGCATAGGCTCAAAAGGAGGAGCCTCTAAAGCCTTCAAAACCAAATTAAGACTCCAAGGAGGAGAGATTGATTTAATGACAGGCTTGATACGGACCAAAGTCTGCACAAAACAGTGAATATCAGGAAGCTTAGAAATCTTTCTGTGAAATAAAACTGAAAGAGCAGAGATCTGTCCCTTCAAGGAACTTGCAGACAAACCTTTATCCAAACCAGCCTGAAGAAACTGTAAAATTCTAGGAATTCTAAAAGAATGCCAGAAGAATTTATGAGAAGAACACCATGAAATATAAGTCTTCCAAACTCAATAATAAATCTTCCTAGAAACAGATTTACAAGCCTGTAACATAGTATCAATCACTGAGTCAGAGAAACCTCTATGACTAAGCACTAAGCATTCAATTTCCATACCTTTAAATTTAACGGTTTGAGATCCTGATGGAAAACTGGAATGAGGGCCGCACCTTCATGCAGACTTGGGGGCTGGCTTTGGTTTCTTAAAAGGCTTGGATTTATTCCAACTTGAAGGTTTCCAATTGGAACCAGATTCTTTGTGGGAAGGATTGGCTTTCTGTTCATTATTCTGTCGAAAAGAACAAAAAAGATTAGAAGCTTTAGATTTACCCTTAGATCTTTTATCCTGACGCAAAAAAACTCCCTTTAGTTGAAATTTATTTATTTATAAAATATTTTACCAGGAAGGATACATTGAGATTTCTCTCGTTTTCAAGTATGTCCTGGGACCACAAAACATTGCATTGATACAATAGTGTACAATAAAATACAAAAACAATAATAATACACAATATATACAAATATTTAACATAGAACTGGTAGGAAATATTTAATCAACCACGACAGGCACATTCTATTTTGAGATAAGTAGAGAGGGATCTCTTAAAGGATATTAGGCTTGGGGAAGTTGTTAAAGTGTGAGGGAGGTCATTCCATAATTGTGGTGCTCTGTAGGAAAAGGAGGATCGAGCTGCTTTCTTTTTGTATTGAGGCAAGCTAAATAATGTGCTGGTACTGGATCGGAGGTTATATGAAGTGGGAATAGCCGGGGAGAGCATTCTGCTCAGGTAGGGTGGGAGCTTCCCAGAAAGGCTCTTAAACACAAGGCAGGAAAGATGGAGGTTGTGTCTGGATTCCAGCAACAGCCAGTTTAGTTATTTTAGCATGTCACAATGGTGGGTCCTGTAGTTACATTGTAGCACAAAGCAGCAGAACAAGTTATACAACGTATTAAGTTTATTAAGATGAGTTTGCGGTGCAGGTGCATATACTATGTCCCCATAATCCATGATAGGCATCAACATTTTCTGTACAATCTTTTCCTTTACTGTAGGGCTGAGGCAGGATTTGTTTCTGTACAGGGCACCTAGTTTTGGATAAAGTTTAGATGCAAGTTTTTCTATGTGGAGGCCAAAAGATAGATTGGGGTCTAACAACATACCCAAGTATTTAAAAGAGTGGACTGCGGTCAGTGTGCAATTGGATTTTGTTTTGATGCGAAGATGGGAATTTTGTAATTTGTGTAATCTAGGTCCCGTTCCAAAGATCATTGTGACAGTTTTGTCAGTGTTTAGGAAGAGTTTGTTTTTTGAGATCCACTTTTCTACCTCTTTGAACTGGTCTTGGAGCACCGCTTCAAGCTGCGACAGATCGGAATTGTTTGCATAAATTACTGTGTCATCTGCGTACATGTGTACAGTTGAGGATTTGCAGACATTAGGCAGATCATTTATAAATAATGTGAACAATAGGGGGCCGAGAATGGAACCTTGGGGTACACCACACGTGACTGGGAGGGAGTCGCTGTCAGAAATGGAGACATATTGTGATCGATCCAATACATATGATCGAAACCAGGTTAATGGACGATCAGCAATACCAGAGTTTTTTAGTTTGAGCAGTAGTATGTCGTGGTCTACTGTGTCAAAGGCCTTTGCAAAATCAAGGAAAATAGCTCCAGTTAGGTCTCCTTGTTCCATGCCAGTTTGGATGTTGTTGCAAACTTTTAGGAGGGCAGTTGTAGTGGAGTGATTCGGGCGAAAACCTGATTGATCATGGGTCAGATAGTTAGATTGTTGGTAATACTCACATAATTGCGTATGGACGCATTTTTCTAAGATTTTTGACAATACTGGGAGCAAAGATATAGGGCGATAATTAGAAACCAAGGTTAACTCCCCACTTTTATGGATAGGCACTACTCTTGCAGTTTTCCAAAGTTTGGGTATGTATCCAGACACCAAGGATTTGTTAATTAGGGTTGTGACATTTAGCAACTGCCGGTGCACTGAGCTTCAACAGCATTGCTGGGATTTGATCAGGTCCAGACTGGTTTTTCATTTTTAGATTATTAAGGTGTTTCTTAATGACATTGATGGGTACAGGTCTAAAATTGAACTTCTCTATATTGGGTCTTTGCTGATTTAGTGGGGCCTGATCCACATTTGTAGTTTCAGGATGCGTGTCATTTATTAGTTTGTCAATCAGGGTGGTGGAGCATCCGACAAAATAACTATTAAAGGCATTTGCTACTTCTAAGGGGAGTTGCAGGGTATGGTTGTCCACAGTGACAGTGGGGGGTTGGGAGTGGATTGGAGGATTTTGTAAATTATTTATGAGTTTCCAAAACTTTCTAAGGTTTAATATGTTATTGTTCAGATTTTCACAGAAATATTGGGCCTTGGCCAATTTTGTTTGTTTAGAGCATATATATCGCCATTTTCTATATACACAGTGATCGTTCATAGAGCCTGTATGCTTGAAGTTTGACCATGTATGTTTGAAATAATAGAATCCAACTGAGAACCAAATACATTGTTACCTTGGAAAGAAAAAGATAGTAATCTAGACTTAGATACCATGTCAGCATTCCAATATTTGAGCCACAAAGCTCTTCTAGCTAAAATAGCTAAAGACATAGATTTAACATCAATTTTGATATAAAAAATAGCATCACAGATAAAATGATTAGCATGTTGATGCAGCGAACAATGCTAGACAAATCAGAATCTGTTTCCTGTTGTGCTAAGCTTTCCAACCAAAAAGTTGTAGCAGCTGCAACATCAGCCATAGATATAGCAGGCCTAAGAATATAGCCAGAAAATAAATAAGATTTCCTTAGATAAGATTCAAGTTTCCTATCTAAAGGATCCTTAAAAGAATTACTATCTTCCATAGGAATAGTAGTGTGTTTAGCAAGAGTAGAGATAGCCCCATCAACTTTGGGGATTTTTTCCCAAAACTCCAATCTAGCTGCTGGCAAAGGATACAACTTTTAAAACCTAGAAGAAGGAATAAAAGAAGTACTAGGCCTATCCCATTCCTTTGAAATCATATTAGAAATAGCATCAGGAACTGGAAAAATCTCTGGAGTAACCACAGACGGTTTATAAACAGAATTTAAATGTTTACTAGTTTTAGTATCAAGAGGACTAGATTCCTCAATATCCAAAGTAATCAACACCTCTTTTAACAAGGAACGTATATACTCCATCTTAAAGAGATAAGTAGATTTGTCAGTGTCAATATCTGAGGTAGGATCTTCTGAATCAGATAGATCCTCATCAGAGGAGGATAATTCAGTATTTTATCTGTCATTCGAAATTTCATCAACTTTATGAGAAGTTTTAAAAGACCTTTTACGTTTATTAGAAGGCGGAATAGCAGACAAAGCCTTCTGAATCGCATCAGCAATAAAATCTTTTATATTCACAGGGATATCATGTACATTAGATGTTGAAAGAACAACAGGCTTTGTACTAGTACTGATGGATACATTCTCTGCATGTAAAAGTTTATCATGACAACTGTTACATACTACAGCTGGAGATATAATCTCCGCTAATTTACAAAAGATACACTTAGCTTTGGTAGAACTGTTATCAGGCAGCAGGATTCCAACAGTTGTTTCTGAGACAGGATCAGATTGAGACATCTTGCAAATGTAAGAGAAAAAAAACAACATATAAAGCAAAATGATCAATTTCCTTATATGGCAGTTTCAGGAATGGGAACAAAAATGCAAACAGCATAGCCCTGTGAGCATAAAAAGGCAAGAGGCATATAGGAAGTGGGGTTTAAATAATTAAATTATTTGGCACCAAGTATGACGCACAACGCAAAATGAATTTTTTTTGCGCTAACAACATTCGGAAATGACGCAACTCGCGTCATGGCAGACACAACCTTGTGCAAGGAAACCTGGCGTCAACTAAGACCCCGGAAATTACGAATTTGCCTCACTGAACGTACCTTTGCGCCAAAAAAATTATCGCGCCAAGAATGACGCAATAAATATCTGCATTTTGCAACGTCACGAGCCTAATTTTGCCCGCAAAATTTAATGAGAAAGCAGTCAATATGAAGAAAAGACTATACCCCAGGTAAGAAAAAATAACATCCTAAATATGTTTTCCCAATTTTGAAACTGATAGTCTGCAAAAGGAAATACACATAAACCTGACTCATGGCAAATATAAGTACAATACATATATTTAAAACTTTATATTAATACATAAAGTGCCAAACCATAGCTGAGTGTCTTAAGTAATGAAAACATACTTACCGAAAGACACCCATCCACATATAGCAGATAGCCAAACCAGTACTGAAACAGTATCAGTAGAGGTAATGGAATATGAGAGTATATCGTCAATCTGAAAAGGGAGGTAGGAGATGATCTCTACGACCGATAACAGAGAACTACACATAATTAGAGATCATATACAAGAAATATGTCAAAATAATCTATAGGTGTAAAATGTTAACTTGACATATTTCTTGTATATGATCTCTAATTATGTGTAAGTGTGTAAAACAAGTTAACAGATTAATGTATGTTGAAAATGAATAAAAAAGATAATTAAAAAAAAAAAAAAGAAAAGATTTCCCGTGAGGAAAACCATTGAATCAATAGGCGATACTCCCTTCACATCCCTCTGACAAACACTGTAGTCTGAGAGGAATCGGGCTGCTGAGAAGTGCATATCACAGAAGAAAATCAAGCACAAACTTACTTCACCACCTCCATAGGAGGCAAAGTTTGTAAAACTGAATTGTGGGTCCAGTGAGGGGTGTATTTATTGGCATTTTGGACTTTGGGAAAATTTGTCCCTCCTGGTAGGATTGTATATCCCATACGTCACTAGCTCATGGACTCTTGCCAATTACATGAAAGAAATAGTATTTTATATTTGAGTTTGTTACAGCTACAGATAGCAGTTTCAAAAGTGTTTTTAAAAGTGATGGTAAACCCTCCCCTTTTTAAAATCAGATCCAGAATGTAAGTGAAACTTTAGAAGGAGTTTAATTCATCAGTCGTAATGAAGATGCCCTATAACATATTTTTTAATTGAGATATAAAATTCAAATTCCCTGTGCTCCGCAACCCACTTCAAAAGTCATATTTTCTTTGAGCTAACGGTTTGAATAGTTCTCCAATTAGCGCTATAGCTACAGCAAAAGTGCCATATGGGGAGAGCGCTGATTGGAAAACAATTCAAACCGTTAGCGCACAGAAAAATGTACTTTTCAAAAGTTGGCAGCGGAGTGTGGGGAATTTGAATTTTATATCTGTATAAAAAAAGCAAGTTATAGTGCATCTTCATTACAACTGATGAATTAAACTCCTTCTAAAATATCACTTACATTCTGGCAGATTAGCCAATTCCTCAGTTTAGCCAATCACATCCGTGATGTGGAATCAGCTGTTTGACCAAAATTAACTCACTGCGCATGCGCTCCCCGTGTCACTGCATTCCAATAGCCACACGTTATTGAATTAACATTCTAGCCATCTGATTTGTTGATGGCCTTTAAAGAGCATGCGTCATTGTTATAAACTTAACAGCAATATAGAATTATAGTAGTGGGACTCGCTTTGTCATAAATTAATACACCTGTTGCTAGGCAGAATTTATGACAAAGTGCCCCCCACTATAATTCTGTACTAATGTTTCCTAATAAGAGGTTAAAGGGATACTAAACCCAAATTTTGTCTTTCATGATTCGGGTACAGCATGCAATTTTAAGCAACTTTCTAATTGACTCCTATTATCAATTTTTCCTCGTTCACATGCTATCTTGATTTTAAAAAGCTAGACTGTAAGCTTAAGAGCCGTCCCATTTTTGGTTCAGCACCTGGGTAGCGCTTGCTAATTGGTGGCTAAATGTAGCAAACCAATTAGCAAGCACTACCCAGGTGCTGAAGCAAAAATGGTCCGGCTCCTAACTTTAAATTACTGCTATTTCAAATAAAGAAAACAAGAGAACAAAGGAAATTTGTTAATAGGAGCAAATGAGAAAGTTGCTTAAAATTGCATGCTCTATCTGAATTGTGAAAGAAAAAAATTAGGTTTAGTATCCCTTTAAAGGACATTTTGAAAATGAACCAGAGGTCTGACCTTTGGTTAATTTTCAGAGCGCTAACTGCTACCCCAAGCTCGCAGTAGCAATAACCAGTCACTTGTATTGGCTGGTTATTTATTGCACGCCCATAAAAAAGCGAATTTGCCGTTTACGGCACGCAATAAATAAGTGCTCCACTTCTAATCTAGCCCTTTGTATTTTGCTGACTTTTCATGTCATTTAGCTTTAAAAATGCATTGATGTTAAGAATTCTTAGAACTATAAATGCACCTTGCTAAATTCTCAATGTTAACCCTGCTAAATAAAAGGAATGCAAAAAATAAAGATAAAGATGCAAAACAATGCGTTTTATACACTAATATTATGACCACGACTAGCCTTGTTGACTACAAACTAAAGCCCAGATTTGCTCCTCTAAATATAGTAAATGATGGTGGAGTTTGCTATAGAAAAGCAATTGCAGCAAAGTGTTATGTTTTAAAAAGGTTTAGATGTTGTTATTTTATAGTAAGAGAACTGAAATGGCTTGCAATTACAGGGTCTTTACTGTCCCTTAATAGTGAAATGTTTTGTTTATTGAATAAATTGCTTGCTCTTTATTAAAGCGACACTGAACCCAATTTTTTTATTTCATGATTCAGATAGAGCATGCAATTTTAAACAACTTTCTAATTTACTCCTATTATCAATTTTTCTTTGTACTATTGGTATTTTTATTTGAAAAGCAGGAATGTAAGCTTAGGAGCCGGCCCATCTTTGGTTCAGCAGCCTGAATAGCGTTTGCGGATTGGTGGCTACATTTAAAAACCACCAATCTGCAAGCACTACCCAGGTGCTGAACCAAAGATGGACCAGCTTGTAAGCTTACATGTTTGCTTTTTCAAATAAAGATACAAAGAGAATGAAGACAAATTGATAATAGGAGTAAATTAGAAAGTTGCTTAAAATTGCATGCTCTATCTGAATCATGAAAGAAAACAATTGTGTTCACTACCCCTTTAATGTAAAGCGCAACAAAAATATACAGAGAAGGTGACACAGATTAACTGAACGCACCACCCAATTATGTACTATCAATTTCATTCCGTTTAAAATGAAGGCATGATGGGATTTGTAGTGTTCAGTTTATAACAATGACGGCGCATGCGCATTAAAGGCCATCAACAAATCTGATAGCTAGAATGTTAAAGTGAATGTAAAGTTTCATCAAGTAGTGTCCGGTTTTTAAAAATACTATTAAAACAGGGGCACTTTCATTGATGAAACTTTACATTGCACCATATTTGTAGAAATACTTACCTCTTTGTCTTGAAAGTCGCTCTAGCCCGTCGCAAGCCTCTTCCTACATCAGCAATGACAATTCCGGCATCCTCTAATCACGGCTTCCCCACGGGGGAAGCATTGCCTAAAGCAACGCCGTGATTGGAGGAAGGCCGGAATCGTCATTTCTGATGTAGGAAGAGGGTTGCGACAGGCTGGCGAAGTGCTGGAGCGGCTTTCAAGACGAAGAGGAAAATATTTCTACAAATATGGTGCAATGTAAAGTTTCATCAATGAAAGTGCCCGTTTTTAATAGTATTTTTAAAAACGGGCACTACTTGATTAAACTTTACATTCAGTTTAAAGGGACACTGAACACAATTTTTTTCTTTTGTGATTCAGATAGAGCATGCTTCGAATTTATTCCTATTATCAATTTTTCTTTGTTCTCTTGCTATCTTTATTTGAAAAAGAAGGTATCTAAGCTTTTTTCGGGTTCAGAACTATGGACAGCACTTTTTTATTGGTGGAAGAATTTATCCACCAATCAGCAAGGACAACCCAAGTTGTCCACCAAAAATAGGCCGGCATCTAAACCTACATTCTTGCATTTAAAATAAAGATACCAAGATAATGAAATAAATTTGATAATAGGAGTAAATTAGAAAGTTGCTTAAAGATTCATGCTCTATCTGAATCACAAAAGAAAAAAAATTGGGTTCAGTGTCCCTTTAATTTAGTGACGTGCAGCTATTGGAATGCGGTAACAAGGGGAGCGCAGTGAATTAATTTTGGTCAAACAGCTGATTCCACATCACCGTAAGTGATGTGATTGGCTAATCTGTGGAATTGGTTTATATGCCAGGACACTGGATCTGATTTTATAAAGGGGAGAGTTGACCATCACTTTAAATACACTTTTTAAACCGCTATAGCTTTTATTATAAGCATTGTTGCATGATTGCTAATACATGTATATTACATAAATGCTTCTATTCAAAAATAAAATGCACCATGTGAATTGCAATTTTGGCTGAAATGTCCCTGTAAAAGAGCAGTGTGCTAAAATTTCCCGGACCTTGTCCCACACCACTTCTGTCACTTGCCATAAAGCCAGCTGCCGAAGCCTGACTCGTCCAGGTTGTGTGAGGGGTGCAAGCGCACGGTGACTCCCCCAAACCTGTCCACCTCTCCACGCAGACAGGACTCTGTACTGGACCGAGGGGACTGAGCTGAACTCTTCCAGCGATCCACCCGCAAAGACATGCCCCATAACTTGGGACACCAGATACTAATTCTAGCAAGGCAAAATCCACGGCACAACATCACAGAAAGACCAAGTTAAAAGTAATGTTACACAACCCGGAGAAGAGGAGGAGCATGAATGAACTGCCCTCTTGTCATCTTTCTTATGGGCAAACGTATTTGAATTCGAGTCAATATACAATGCTTAGGTAGTTACATTAGTAATAACGGGTTACGCGCCTTTAATAAAGCTATGTAATGTACCAGCATCGTTATCGTTTGGATTCGCAATGGTTTCTATAGAAATCATAACATCTGAAGCACACACCAGGAACACATGGTATTAGAACACTGGTTTCCGGGAAGCTGTACTCTTACCGTAATTACCGTATGAAAAGTGTATTCCCAGCGTAATGTACTGATTGTATTCATAGTTTTCTCCTATTTTCGATGTATTAAGTCCAGCACTTCTTGCACTGTGTGCAGCGGCAGAGTAGCTTCATATCACACGTGATGTTCTGGATGTGTTTATGTTAGCAGCATGTCTTCATCCAAAAGAAAAAGTAAGGGTAGAACTCAACCTGCTGCTAGCTCTCCCTCCCTGGAGTCACGGGCTGCCCTGCATGAAGCTAACAGCGAGAACACTCACAACCCTTGTGTGTTTAAAGTCACCGACTTCTTAGATAAAGGTAAACTGCTCACCTGTGCTAGAGACCAGGGCACTGTACCCACTTCTCAGCGCATGCCCATATGACAGATGGAACAGTCACTGACAGCATGAGTTATATTCATTTATTTCAGTCTATTAACTGAACTAATTAATTAGAACTTTTCAGTGTAGCTTGAAATATTAATTAATCTCATGTAAACTTTTTAGTGGGATCAGCATCATCATGTTAAAGTGATGCTAAACTTGACATGTTTTAAAATCAGGTTGGGAATCTAAGCCATATTTTAGATTGACTTTAATTGATCATTTCTAATGAAGATGTTATCTAGCAGCACCATTCTAATACCCTGTGCTCTGGCCACCCACTTCAAAACTCAATCAGCACTCTAGGTGTACTGCACTTTTTTTTGTAGCTAGAACACAGGTTGGAGATCAGTTCAAACTGTTAGCTCACAAAAAAAAAAAGAATTTTGAAAAGTGCGGCCCAAGCGCAAGGTATTAAAAGGGCACGGCTAGATTAAAAAGTTTTAGAAGTTATCAATTAAAGTGAAAGTAAATCCTAGCGTTTTACAAACGCTAGGATTTACTATTGAAACAAATAAAGGGCACTATCATTCATGAAGTATAAGATACTTCATGTAGAAAGCTCCTTTATTTGATTCAATCGATCGCCGCTCTTAGCTCCTGTAGGACAATGTAAAGTAGTGAATATACAGCCTGTATAACAGTGTAAATTTGCTGTCCCCTCAAAATAACTCAACACACAGCCATTAATGTCTAAACTGTTGGCAACAAAAGTGAGTACACCCCTAAGTGGAAATGTCCAAATTGGGCCCAATTAGCCATTTTCCCTCCCTGGTGTCATGTGACTCGTTAGTGTTACAAGGTCTCAGATGTGAATGGGGAGCAGGTGTGTTAAATTTGGTGTTATCGCTCTCACACTCTCTCATACTGGTCACTGAAAGTTCAACATGGCACCTCATGGAAAAGAACTCTCTGAGGATCTGAAAAAAAGAATTGTTGCTCTAAATAAAGATGGCCTAGGCTATAAGAAGATTGCCAAGACCCTGAAACTGAGCTGCAACATGGTGGGCAAGACCATACAGCGGTTTCACAGGACAGGTTCCACTCAGAACAGGCCTCGCCATGGTTGACCAAAGAAGTTGAGTGCACGTGCTCAGCGTCATATCCAGAGGTTGTCTTTGGGACATATGAGTGTTGCCAGCATTGCTGCAGAGGTTGAAGGGGTAGGGGGTCAGCCTGTCAGTGCTCAGACCATACGCCGCACACTGCATCAAATTGGTCTGCATAGCTGTCGTCCCAGAAGGAAGCCTCTTCTAAAGATGATGCACAAGAAAGCCTGCAAACAGTTTGCTGAAGACAAGCAGACTAAGGACATGGATTACTGGAATCATGTCCTTTGGCCTGATGAGACCAAGATAAACTTTTTTGGTTCAGATGGTGTCAAGCGTGTGTGGCGGCAACCAGGTGAGGAGTACAAAGACAAGTGTGTCTTGCCTACAGTCAAGCAGGGTGGTAGGAGTGTCATGGTCTGGGCCTTCATGAGTGCTGCCGGCACTAGGGCACTACAGTTCATTGAGGGAACCATAAATGCCAACATGTACTGTGACATACTGAAGCAGAGCATGATCCCCTCCCTTTGGAGACTGGGCCGCAGGGCAGTATTCCAACATGATAAAGACCCCAAACACACCTCTAAGACGACCACTGCCTTGGTGATGGACTGGCCAAGCATGTCTCCAGACCTAAACCCTATTGAGTATCTGTGGGGCATCCTCAAATGGAAGGTGGGGGAGTGCAAGTTCTCTAACATCCACCAGCTCCATGATGTCGCCATGGAGGAGTGGAAGAGCACTCCAGTGGCAACCTGTGAAGCTCTAGTGAACTCTATGCCCAAGAGGGTTAAGGCAGTGCTGGAAAATAATGGTGGCCAGTACCACACAAAATATTGACACTTTGGGCCCAATTTGGACATTTCCACTTAGTGGTGTACTCACTTTTGTTGCCAACGGTTTAGACATTAATGGCTGTGTGTTGAGTTATTTTGAGGGGACAGCAAATTTACACTGTTATTACAGGCTGTACACTCACTACTTTACATTGTAGCAAAGTGTCATTTCTTCAGTGTTGTCACATGAAAAGATATAATAAAATATTTACAAAAATGTGAGGGGTGTACTCACTTTTGTGAGATAGAGTGTGTATATATTACTGTGCAAAAGTCCTAGGCCACCATTAGATTTGTTGTTTCAGCAATAGTATAATGACCATATATACTAATCAGTCTCTTTATTAGAATACAACCAGAAAATATAGGATATTTGTATGCAGTTTTAAAAAAACAAAACAAATAAAAATCAGAAAAAAACTACTTTTATAGGCTAAAGTGGCAAGTATTTAGTGTGGCATACCCTTACATTTGAGCATTACACTTTTTTTTTTTTTTTTTTTTTTTTTTAGCAAAGGAACATCAGATTAAAAGGCAAACAAAACCGATATACTCTTTTATATTTTGTTTACATGTAACAAAGAAATAATACTTTCCATGAGGCTCATTTATCAAGTCTGAAGACTCGCCAGAAACAGCAGTTATGAAACAGTGGTCTAAAGACCTCTGCTTCATAATGCTGTCTGTCTGCTCTGAGCAGGCGGACAGAGATTGCCGGAATTCAACCCGATCGAGTATGATCGGGTTGATTGACACCCCACTGCTGGCGGCCGGGGGCAGCGTTGCACCAGCAGCTCACGGAGCTGCTGGTGCAATGCTGAATACGGAGAGCGTATTGCTCGTCGCATTCAGCGAGGTATGTCGGACCTGATCCGCACTGTCGGACCAGGTCCGACATACCTTTGATAAATATCCCCCCATGTATCTGATTAAGAAGACACTGTGGTGGTAAACTTTCTAGGGCTATCTAAAACAAAAATATTAGTTAATGATTTTCAAAATGTTGTTGCACAGATTGCATGTATTTTTCTTGATATTTGTAACACTTGATATTTGTCTAGAACAATATTGATTAACATTTTTGGGCATAAGTGCCCAAACTTCTACAAATTATGGATATCAAAGTTACTGTGCTACAAGTTATCAAAACCTTTTTTCATTGCAGTCAGTAAATATATAATGAAAACATTTATGTTCCTTCTCTTTTTTTTTATTGATATCAATGGGCATATTTTTTTTATTTTGAAAAAAGTTTTATTAGGTTTTTCATAACAGGTTATGCATAACAAATTTCGGCATGTACAATCAGATTAATTAGACATAAAGTAAACATTCAGCAAGATATTAATGGCATCAATCTCTTACCCATGTTGATTTGAGATCATTGTCTAGCTTATTATACCAATATGTAACATCTTATTTCGTAAAAGGATCTGAAATTTTTAAATACATGTTAAATATTAACAGGATCAACAGAATCGAGGTCTACCCACAGGAGGGTAGTATAAAGTCATCCGTCACCACTCGGCCGATTGATCGGATGGGCGGCTGGTCCCGGCTCTCTCTAAAGTGTAATACAGTGCATTGGTAGAATTTATTGATTCTCTATGTTTCTCTGTGTTCTAGCTTCGTGGTACATAATGAATGGCTCCCACTGTATGATAAATTTGTCTTTGGTGTGTAGGTTCTCAGCAGCTAAGCTAGCCATTTCATAATGGTGTATATTTTTTTTAATGATGAAAGTGAAGTTAGGTGGGGTGGATTTCCAATATTGTGCTATGCAAACTCTAACCACCGTGCAAATGGTCATAACTAGTTTTTGGTGTTGTCTTAAGATATTGGGAATCGGGAAGTGTAGTAGGGCCTGTTCTGGGGTCAGTTGTATATGTTTATGGAAGAGATCGCTAAGAAATGTTGAGGTGTGTTCCCAAATTTCTTTCGCTCTGTCACATTCCCACCACATATGTATGTACGTCCCCCTTACATTACATCCTCTGTAGCAGAGATTCAGGGAAGGTCCTTCTGATCCACCGAACCTAGTAGGATATATATACCATTTAAATGCTACCTTGAGAAAATTCTCTTTCAACATAGCATTGTATGAGAAGGAGAGGCCTCTGTCTAAATTAGTTAGCCAAGTCTCTAAGGACCAGGTCTTATTAAGGTCTTGTTCCCATTTTAGAATTTGCGAGGGTTTCGCCTCTCTAGATTTACCGTTGAATATAAGATATAGTGTCGAGATTATTCTGTGCACCGGGTCTTTAGCTAGGCATAGAGATTCGAAAGTTGTATTTAATGGTAGTTTGGAAAGTTCAGTTACTGCATGAGTTCTTGATTTTAATTGTAAGTAATGGTACCATATATTTTTGTCAGTTGGGTCAATATCTCTATATTGTTCAAAAGAGAGAAAACCTCCCTCAACATATACGTCTGCAATTCTATACAGTCCTTTGTTAGCCCATTTGGTCTGTATGTGGGAATCTATTGTGGTTTGTGGTAATACTGGAGGTGTAAGTTTTGATTTGTCTTGTAGTAAGGGGAATTTGGCGGTTAGTTTGTTCCAAAGGAAAATAGTGTGGGACAGCCCTACATATTTATTTAGTAAAGGATGGCTATTTTTTTTGGGAAACCAAAGTAGTCTATATATCTGGTCAGTGTTGGCTATCTGTGATTCTATCTGTTTCCACAGGGGTTGTTTCGTATTGCTAAACCAATGTATGGTTTGGGCCATCCGAGCTGAGTAATAGTAAGATACTAAATGTGGGAGGCCTAGCCCACCATCCTTCCTGTGTGTACTCATGATTTTTTTGTTTATCCTAGGGTGTTTTCCCTGCCAAACAAAGCGCAGAATATCTCTTTGGAGTGCATTGAGCTCGGCTATGGGGATGGAAATTGGTAGGGACCGGAATAAATATAGGAGCTTTGGTAGTAAAGTCATTTTTGTGGATATGATTCTACCATAAAAAGAAATTTTAAGTTTCAACCATTTCGATATTAAATGTCTTATATGGGCAAACATTGGAAGATAGTTCGCTTGGTATAGCGAAAAAATGTCAGTTGTAAGATTAATACCTAGATATTTAAGCTTCTTATGGGCCCAAGTGAAGGAGAAGTTAATTTCTAATAGTTTTTTAGTGTGTCGGGGTAGATTTATTCCGAGAGCTTCGCATTTATCCCTATTTATTTTATAACCGGATAAAATATCATATTGTTGGAGCATCGAGTATAAGGGGGGGAGAGATAGGAGGGGTTTTGTTAGTGATAGTATGATATCATCAGCAAATAATGAAATCTTATATTCCTTGCCCCCTATTTGAAGTCCAGATATATTCGGGTCTTTTCTAATTTGAATGGCTAATGGTTCAATACAGAGGGCGAATAATAAAGGGGATAAGGGGCACCCTTGTCTCGTTCCGTTCCTAATTGGTATCGTTCTGGATTGATATCCTGACAGTTTTACAAAAGCTGACGGGTGAGAGTAGAGTGTGGTCAGGGCATCGAGGAAGGCACCCGAGATGCCTGTTTTCTCTAATACTGCGAACATATACTCCCAGTTAATTCTGTCGAACGCCTTCTCTGCGTCCAAGGAGAGGAACAGAGAAGGCGTCTTTTCAGTAGTGGCAAAATTGATCAAGTCAATTATTTTAAGAGTGTTGTCCGGTGCTTCCCTACCTCTGATAAAACCTACTTGGTCCGGATGGATTACTCTTTCAAGGATAGGGTTTAGTCTGTTTGCCAGAATTTTTGTAAATATCTTCAAATCTTGATTTATTAGCGATATAGGTCTGTAATTCTGGCAATGAAGCTTGTTTTTACCCGGCTTAGGGATGACTGCTATTCTAGCCGTTAGCATCTCATTGGGAATTTCCTTTTTTTGCATTATGGAGTTAAATACCTGGGCCAACAGAGGGGCTAGTTCATCTGAAAATAATTTGTAGAAAATTCCGGAGTAACCATCCGGACCAGGTGTTTTAGAAGTCTTTAAGTTTTTGATGGTATATTTTATCTCTGTCTCGGAGATCGGGGCGTTTAGACTAGATTTCTCTTCCTCAGTGATTGTTGGGAGGGGGTTTGCAGTTAAAAAAGTATCTAATTTTGCGGATCTATCAACCCTACCTTGGTGTATAGGGAGATTGTAGAGATTGTGATAAAAGTCAGCAAAGGTGTTCGCAATTTGGAGGGGGTCATTGGTGTTCTTATGATCTGATAGTTGTATTTGGGGGACTGTAGTGCATCTAGTTATTTCCTTGAGTTTGTTGGCTAGCATTCTGTCGGGCTTATTTCCATATATGTAGTAATGTGAGTCAATCTGTTTAATAGATCTAGCTGCTTCTTTGTTAAGTAATTGATTTATTTCTTCATTTATGTTTTTCAGTTCTAGTCTCTTTTGTTTAGTGGTATTAGCTGTACATTGGGATCTTAACTCATTAGCCCTAGCTTGTAGTTGTGTCATTTTGTTTTTATGTATTCTGTTTCTGTGATTTGATTCAGTGATCAGGTTGCCTCTTACATAGGCTTTGAGCGCTCCCCAGACAAAAATGGGGTTAGGTGTACTATCTATATTTAGCCTAATGAATTCTATAATGTGTTCCCTTGTTTTCTGAGAGACTAAAGCGTCCTGTAATAGGTTAGCGTTAAGGGTCCAGGATTTGGTCCTGGCGGGGTTGATGAGTTCTGCTAACGTGGTTTCTACAATAGAATGGTCTGACCAAGGGCAGTTATTTATTTTAGCGCTTGTTAGCAGAGGGACCAAGATTTGGCTGAGAAAAATGTAGTCTAGTCTGGATTGGGTGAGGTGCATTGGGGAAAAATAGGTGTAGTTCCTGGCCCTATTATGTAGAGCCCTCCAACTGTCTATTAGATTGTGATCTAAGGTAAAATCTTTCAGGATGTGTGTGGTTGAGCTAGGGGGTCTGGCCTTTAGAGATTTAGTAGAAGTTCTGTCTAGATCTTGGTCCAGAGCTAAGTTAAAGTCGCCCCCCATGATAATCTTATGTTTTTTCCATTGGGTCAATAATTTGCTTAATTTAGTAATAAAGGGGCCCTGGCGCTCATTTGGGGCATAAACATTGACGATCAGAACAGGAGAATTGTGAATTAAGCCTCTAACCAACAAAAAACGACCTTCTTTATCTCTAATAATTTCTTCCTCTTTGAAATTTAGGGAAGAATGAATTAAAATGGTGACCCCGCATTTCTTTTTCCCGCTTATTGCGTGATATTGTGTTGGGAAAACTTTATCCCAATACTTGGGAGTGAAATCTTTGGTGAAGTGAGTCTCCTGTAATAATACTATGTGGGCGTGTAGTGCTTTATATGTAGTAATAGCTTTCTTTCTTTTCATGTCGGAGTTAAGCCCTCTGACATTATGGGAGAGGATTTTTATAGACATATTGGGGTGAAAGGTGTATTAGCATCTATTGAATCCCTAGGAAGGATTTGCAAGTGGGTAGAAAACTGCAAGCTGTTTAAGGATTTGGGTGTGATCCAACATATTGAGTAGTTCTGAGAGTGAGAGAGCCGGGACCTACCTGACGGCCAAACCATGGAGGGGTACCGATTTCCATCCCACATCGTGGGAAGCACAAATATACATGAGGTGATATATTTGAAGGGATCAAAATCATCTGATGACATGCCTGAACGAACAAAACACAAATTATAATGAGCAAAATTAAACTTAAACTTTACAATGGTTTCCCTTGTCAGGGAGTAACATTTTAATGAGGCGGGTGAAGGGCACTTTAGCAGGTGCCTAGGATAAGCCTTCCTATGAGAGGGTTAGGGAAGATTAGGGGGGGATGGGAGGGAAGAGTGAGTGTTGGATGTCAGTGGTAGTGTGGTGTGGCTGGAAATACAAGTTATGTGTCTTATGTCATGTCCAGAAGTGTTAGGAAAAGAGGGGGTTAGGGATGCGTAAATGTGAAATGTGCGAGAGAGAGAGAGAGGGCAAGAGAGATAATGTATAGGGAGAGTGGTGTATGTCTGGGTTTAATAATAGGGGGGGATAAGGAGAGGAGAGAAGGAGAAAAGAAATAGTGCAAACAGACTTATAAATGATACTAGTAACAATTTTGGTGTACAGAACATTCTATAGCTGTACTATGAATTATATCAACTATATTAACATCATTAATTTCAGCAACAATAACTATAACAATAACAACCCCTGAGTGAGGTCAAAAAATAACCAGGTCTGCAAAAATAACAATACACAAAAAAAAAGAAAAACAAAAATGTGATGTGCAGACTTGACTAGTACAAAGTTCTCGTACCTGCAGGCCATTTTAGCTGTTATTTTATGTTATTAAGGTCTATTAGCCTCAGGGCCGCTAACAATCAACCAAAGCTTCAGAAACTTAAGAATTAGGATCCTCCTAGACCTTCAGTTTTGTCAGGTCGGGGAGGATTCCTCTTCAGAGGGTGACTCGTCTTCTGAATGGGTATTTGAGACAGTCTTATTTTTCCTATGTTTTTTCGTTTGGCCTACTGGGGTCCACTCCCTTTGAATGTGTTTTTTCTGGGGGTTCTTGTTGAGGGGTGTTTGAGGGGGATCAAAGGGGATCTCCAATCTTCGGAGAGTCGATAGTCCCTCATTCAAGTCCGAGCAAGCATAATAGATATTATTATATGAAAAGGCCAATTTGAAGGGAAACAGCCATCGGTATTTGACTTGGGCCCTCGAGAGGGCTTGTGTAATAGGTTTAAGATCCCTTCTCTTCCGTAATGTGATTGGTGCTACGTCTGCATAAATTTGGATGGAGTGGCCCTCAAAATTTATTGTTGGCAATTGTCTGGCCGCTTTGAGGATTAGTTCTTTCACATGGTAGTAGTGAAGTTTGAGGACTATGTCTCTTGCAGAGGACTGTTGGGGTTTGGTAAGGGTTCTGTGTACTCTGTCCATTAAGAGCTTATCTGGTTCTATATCTGGGGCCAGTTGATGAAATAGAGAGGTCACGGTCTCATCCAGATTTTTATATGTTTCCGGTAGATTTCTGATTCTTAGGTTGGATCTGCGGGATCTGTTTTCAAGGTCTTCTATTTGATCCTCTAGTTTATTTATATATTCTGCATGTTCTGAAATAGATTTTTGTATGTGAGGTATTTCATCTGCTATTGCATCTGTTTTTTCCTCCAGTTCAGCAGTGCGGGTACCAATTTCCTTGATATCCTGTCTGAGATCCGACAAAGCTGATTTAAGCTCTTCCTGGAACACGGATTTAATTTGAGAAAGCAACTCTTTGTTTTGAATTTCTGATGGGAGAGGTGCTGCCATTTCTACTAGGCTGGTATTCAATGAGTCTCCTTGGGTAGGGGGGCTTTTATTCCCCTGTTTGTCTTTCAGTTGGGACTTTGATAGGCATTCTTTAACTGTTTGTGTTTTATTCTTCATCATGTGATGCAGTAGGGGTCCAGAGGAAGGGAAAACAAAAAGAGTATGTAAGTAAGTAGTGACACTTTGGTTTAGTATTCGACTCAGGGGTTAAATGATGTGGGAGATGTTACTGTGTCAAAGTTTAAAGCATGACTCTAGGTCTGTGCTTGCTAAAGGAAGGAAAGAGCAAGTTGAACCCCTTCACCCTCACCTCATTTCAATCACTGTGTATGCATTATAACAGTTGTGGGTGAATCATAAAACTTGCGAGGCAGGGTGTGTATGGTCTAGTAGTAATAGGCCCGTTGTAGTTCCTTAGTCTGGTGACTACTTGTCCGTCCCTGAAAACACTCCTAAAGTGGATCCCAAAGTGCAGTCTCTAGTTCTGCCCCCTTAGGCTTAGGAGGTATTTGTGTTGTTTCTTGCAGGGATAATTTAGTAAGGAACTGACCGGTTCAGTAGGTGCCTCAGCACATTGATATAGTTCTAGATGGTGTGCATAGCAGTCAGCGACCAAAACGAAAAAGACACCTTTCGTGTAGTTAGAAATTCTGTAGAGTGATTAATCTTTTCTCTGCTAATGTATGTAGGTTATGTAGGAAACAACTATCCCCCTTGTTGTTCGGCCATAAGCCGTTTTAGTGGATGGGGGTCCGACCAGCCACGTGGTTATTGAGGCCTGGTTAGTATAGCAGTGAGACCGGTAAATTTCTATAAGGGTCTGGCCTATATTTCACCCATCGGAGGCCCAGAATGGTAGGCAGGGTTCTTGTGTGTATAGCTTGTGTATATTGCTTACCCTGTTTTCTTCGGTTGTTAGTCTCTTAGGTGTGTAGGATCTGGAAGGCCCGTAGGCCTAAAAGTGCTGCGGCCAAGATGGCGGAGTTTCGCACCACTGCACTTAGCTTGTTCTCTATGGGAATCGATCTGTCCCTGTTGCTTGGGGTGTCCACTCTGATGTTCGGCGTGGTCGGGTCCTCAGAAAGTCTCACGACAAGGGGTTGTGGTAAGGGGTTTCCCCCGATGTCAGCGAACGGGTCTGTGCAGCTCAGTACCTGCGGGTACATGCAGTGAGCTGAGTCGCTTGTCTCCTCTTTCCTTCAGTCTGTTGCCGGCCTGTGTAGCCCTCCGGAGCGGAGCCCCGACCCTCCGGAGTGGTGTGGCAGTGGTGCTGGAAGGGAGTATGTGGTCCGTTTTAGGGCTTGCCAAAACCTCCTCTAGTCGCAAGCCGCTGTGACAGTGCTTGTTATCGGAGCCGTTAGCTTTGATGAAAAGTGTAGGAGAAGTTGCTCCCGTGATTAATCAGCTTTTAGCCAGCTACTTAAGTTGTTCTATATGATAAAAAATAAAAATAAACTAAAGTATTTACAAGAAATATATGCTTAAGTTCGGGAGCTCTGCACACACACGTCCTCACAGCTCAGCAGTCAGCCGGGCATATTTTTTTTAAATGAAAAGGCACCATTTTCGCATAAACATAATATATTACAACCTCTTACAGACTTTTGTTAGGCCGCTACATCACCAAATTCACACAAATATGTGTCAGTTTGGGAAAAGAAATTAGAAAGTGGTTTCTCCCAACACATTTCAGCACTAGAAATAAACACTAAGCTGCCAGTTCAATGGTAGCTGACACCCCATAGAATCAAACATATTTTCCCCAGAGCATCAGATAAATGTTAAAGGGGTTGTTCAGAAATAGGGAACACGCTCCACATTTGATGGGGTAGTGAGAAAATTAAATCATTTTGGGAACTCATTCTGTTTAACATAAATAAGATTCTGAATATTCAATTACATCTTGAACCACAGGTTTTCCTATTTAAGTTAAAGGGACAGTAAAGACATAATTAGACATTCATGATTCAGACAGAGCATACAATTTTAAACAACTTTTTATTTCACTCTATTTAATTTGTTTCCTTCGCTTGTTATTCTTTGTTGAAGGGTTTATCTAGGTAAGCTCAGGAGCAGCAAAGTACCTGGGTGCTAGCTGCTGATTGGTGGTTGCATATATATGCATATTTTCATTGGCTCACCCCATGTGTTCAGTTAACAACTAATAGTGTGCATTGCTGCTCCTTCAAAAAATAATACCAAGAGAATGAAGCAAATTTGATAATATAAGTAAATTTGAAAGTTATTTAAAAGTGTATGCTCTGCCTAAATCATGAAAGAAAATTTTTGGGTTTCATGTCCCTTTTAATAGAATGGTTTAAATGTAAAATGAAACGTGAGCTTTGCCAAATCTTAATTAATGCAGCTAAACAATTAGTTGTAATAAATGGGAAACCTAGTGTAAGATCCCCAGGATTAACACAATAGGATACATACATTTCTTCTAATGGAAATATTTTACTATTTTAAATCTGGTAAACGTAAGATATATCTGTTGGTAATCATATATAGGACTTATTATTGGATTTCATACTATCCTTAAGCTATCTTACTAAAGATAATTAAGAGATGTCAGACATATGTAGACAGTGGTATTGAGAGTGATAGGTCAGCCTCGCTCCATTTCCCACATTATTATTTATTATACTTTATTTTTGAAGAACCAACAAATTCTGCAGCGCTGTCCATGATAAAATATTTGTTAAAGACAGGACAAAATGTATTTCTTTACCTGTTACTCATATATTTATAATTTGTAATGTTTTGTAAGGATTGTAAAAAGGACATGTAACCCTGTCTGTTCAGCTAGCTCCCAGTAGTGCACTGTTGATTTTTCAACAAAGGATACCAAGAGAATTAAGCAAATTACATAATACAAGTAAATTGGAAAGTTGTTTAAAATTGTACAATTCTATCTGAATCACGAAAATGCATAATCTGCATATTTGAAATTGTGAACGGATAACGTTGATGGACTTTTCTAAATATTTAGATTTGTACTTTAATTTGTGGGCCAGATGCTGTTATTTTCATGTAAACTTAAAATATACAAAATATGTTATTTATATTGATTTATGAACATTTAATATAGGGAAAAAAAGGCATCCTTTTTTCATTGGTGTTGGCAGGTACATATCTTTAAAAATTGGAGGGAGGGGGAGGAGCCCTACGCTACAGAAAAGAAACGGGAGAGGGAGGGATGGGACGCTGCTCTATGGGGGAAGAGAAGGGGGGCTGCTACACTACAGAGAAAAACTAAATTGGAAATCTTAAAAAACAACCCCCCCCCCATAAAACTAGGTACTGACAGACAGCTGCTATTACCTATGATGATGGCATCTTGTGAGAGTAGGATGGTTAGAGAGCTGGGGGGGGGGGGGGCATCAGGGAGGTGGGTGGGTGTGGAGGGTTACCTACAATCCAGAAATAAACAAAGCCTATCATCCCTACACTGCATAACGACAGACTATCTGTCAGTACCTAAGATGGTTGAGGCCAGTGGGGTGGGGGTGTTTGTTTTAGTATTGTGTACACTTATATATTAAAGTTTCTTAAGGCCATCTTTAATGGAACCATGATCAAATAGTTAAACTTTCAACCTGTACCATTACCATTAATGCATCTTTGTATAGATGTATATAATAATACTGTTTAAAGTGATAGAAAAGTAAAAATTAAACATGATTCAAACAACTTTAGAAGTAGATTGGAAAGTTGTTTGTTTAAAATTGTATGGTCCATTTGAATCATGAAAGAAAAAAAACTGGGTTTCTTGACCATTTAAGTACAAGTTCAATGACCCTATCTCTTCTTTTTTATTCTTTATGTTGAACTTCAAATAAGTTGAGATGGCCAAAAGTTGGTGGCGTGAAGGTTTTGTACAAAGTTGTCGAGCTCTGCTTTAAATCCATAGTTATATGCAAGCTATAGTGCAATAATAAAATTGTGTGAGAAATCGGAGCATTTTCCTTTTTTCTTTTTTTTTTTTACCAGGGCTACATATAATAATGGGAGTAAAGTATGTTCTTTAACATTGTACATCTGTGTGACCTTAAATTGGATCTCCTCTTCAGCTAAATCCCAATAATATGTAAAGAGAAGATGGCTACTTTGACATTTTTATACAGATTATGTCAATACAGGGCAGAATTGCATTTGCGTCACCATTCTTCACGGTTAAAGGGACACTCAATGAAAATTAAACTTTCATTATTCAGATAGGGCATGTCATTTTAAACAACTTTCCAATTTACTTCCATTAACAAAATGTGCACATTCTTTTTATATTTAAACTTTTTGAGTCACCAGCTCCTACTGAGCATGTGCAAGAATAAGTGTGTATGCATTTGTGAATGGCTGATGGCTGTCACATGGTACGTGTATGCATTTGTGATTGGCTGATGGCTGTCACATGGTACAGGGGGAGTGGAAAAAGACATAACTTAAAATTGTCAGAAAAAAATCTACTACTCATTTGAAGTTCAGACTAAGTGCTATTGCATTGTCTTGTTATCTTGCATTTGTTGATTATGCAAATCTACTGTGTTGAGTGGTCCTTTAAGGTAATTTGGTGGAACGTAGTGTTTAGTTTATAGTGCATAGTAGCCCTTCTTTGGAAGTTTAGGAGCTACTGAGATTTACTCGGCTACTGACATTTTGATGACTGTCCTAATAATGGAGAAATCTCCAAGTGTGCTAAAAAACCATATACCTTGAATGTGCTCCATTTTGCAGGATTTGCAATTTCACATTTATATTATCTGACATAACTTCATCGCTTCCTCTCTCTCATTTTTCATAATTTCTCTGTTTGGGAGGCATTTTGGGTCACAGTGTTTTCTCCATGGTGTTCATGGTCTATGTTTATATGTGGTTAAGACGTGATTACAAGTTGTTGAGTGTTCAAACTTTGTTGAAATCAGATATAAATAAACTTATTTTGTTTCCTCTTTTTTTTTGTAGTGGAAGACAAGGTTCCCAAGATCTACAGATGTTCCTTTGTCCAGCTTGGGCTTAATAGCATGAAATCAGCTTCTTTGTGTATTGGACGACCTGTTCTGATCACTAGTGCAGAAGGCAGACAGGAGGTAATTATTTAATGATTGTTTGGGGGAAGTTTTTTTTATTATCACAATACATACAATTTCACACTGATAATGTGTTTGTTATGAACATTTATAATCCTGAATATATATTTAAAATGAACATTGCTAAATTGATGTACTCCATGGTAAGTCAATATTAAATCACTTGTTCTATTCACAAATTAAAACTTTCCTGTAGTATAGTAAATTACCTGGCAACCCTGCTTTGTATGAGAGAAACGGACAGTTCTATGAGCATTGTACTACTCTTTATTTATTTGTTCATTTATTTAGATGGTAAGGGAAAGTATAAGATGCCCCCTCCTTACTGTTTCTAGATTAAAGAGACATAAAACCCAACATTTTTCTTTCATCATTAAGATAGATAATACAATTATAAACAACTTTCCAATTTACTTCTTTTATCTTGCTTGCTTTATTCTATTGTTATCCTTTGTTGAAAAGCATACCTAGGTAGGCTTAGTAGCTGGGTGCAAGCTGCTAATTGGTGGCTGCACATATTTACCTCTTGTGATTTGGCTTATCGATGTGTTGAGCTTGCATCCAGTAGTGCATTGCTGCTCCTTCAATAAAGGATACCAAGAGAATAAAGCACAATTGAGAAAAGAAGAAAACTGTAAAGTTGTTTACATATGTATTCTCTATCTTATTATTATCAGTTATTTGTAGAGCGCCAACAGATTCTGCAGCACTGTCATCAAAGGTTGCATTTATGAGAGACAAAGGGATAGACGGCCCTGGCAAGAGTTGTGTGGTTGTAATCGGCTCTCATGAAGGTGATCTACAAAACAGCTGGGCTCTTAGGCTTACATGCTAAGGGGGTTTAGGGGATGAAAAAAGGGAAGAGGAACTGAGGTAGGAAAGTGTATATTGTATGCATCCCTGAACAGTAGAGTCTAAGGAGTGCTTGAAACTTTGAAAACTAGGGAGAGTCTTGTGGAGCAAGGAAGAAAGTTCCACAAGATTGGGGCCAATCTAGAGAAGGTCTGTGCATGGGAATGAGAAAGAGGTCTTGAAAAGAGTGAAGGGGACAGGATGGAGAGTATCTGGAGACAAGTTCTGAGATATAGGGGGGAGCAGTGATATTGAGGGCGTGTCAGTGTCAGGATTTTATGTTTATTCTGGAGGTTAGAGGAAGCCAGTGAAGGGACTGGCAGAGAGGTGCAGCAGATAAGGAGCGACATGTAAGGAAGATGAGCCTTCATGATGGATTGTAAAGGAGATAGACGGAAGCTAGGAAGACTAGAGAGAATGGTGTTGCAGTAGTCAAGGTGGGAAATGATGAGAGAGTGTATTCAAATCTTAGTTGTGTCTTGTGTAAGGAAGTAGAGATGGTTTCAAATCAGCTTTATTTTTATGATTGAAATAAGTCAGTACAATACAAAATAAATATACAGTGAAATGATATGGGTACATTCAAAGAGAAGCTGATATAGTTCAAATTGAACGGAGAGAAAAGCTAGAAAATAACAAGAGAAAAGGCATGAACAGTAAATCAAAGAAAACAAAAAAAGAAACGATCTATAAAAGTACTGTGGCATTCAACATGGGTGTGGTAGTTGTTTATTGAAACTCCTCATGTATGAAGGCATCCCAAATTGCTTTCAGCTGAATGTAAAGGGGCTCTTGTTTATGTAGCATGTAAGCATATTCCTCTAATTCTAGGATTTGGTGGAATTTACTATACCAATGGGTCAATGTTGTTACCTCTCTGCTCTTCCATTTTTGGGTGATAAGAGATTTCATTCTATTACTGGCTATGAATATGAATTTTTTCTTGTAGGTTGGAAGTTTATGTGGTATATTATTAAGTAACCACAGGAGTGGGTCTAGCTGTAAATCTATGCTTAACATTCTGGAAATAACCTTTATAATAGTATCCCAGCACGTTTATATGAGGGGACATATGTGTCCCATGGTACCTAATGAAGTTTTGCATCTCCAGCATTTATCACTGGCAGATGCGAATAATTTACTTATTCTATAAGGCGTCAGGTACCAACGTTGGATGATTTTTAAATTGGTCTCAATGAGTTTGCTAGAAGAATACATTTTAGTTATGTTAGAGAATATGCGAGTCATGTCTAACTGTGATATTTCCACATTTAATTCATCAGCCCATCGGTCAATGAAGTAAGGGGTATAACCTGGGGGTGATGCTTGTAGGAGGGAATATATTAATGAGAGAGTGCGTTTTGTCGGGTCAGAAGATTTACACAAAGATTCGAAGGGGGTCATAGGGCATAGTATATTTTTCCTATCTGGATGTTTGAGAATAAAAGAGTGACATTGATGTAGGAAAAACCAGTTCGAGAACATGTGGAGGCCGCTCTCAATTAAGCTAACTGTGGGGATGAAGGCTTATTCGTTGCCTAGCTGATATGTCATGATCGCCCGGTGTAGTGCTTTATGTTTTGACTTCCCCCATCCTTGTCCTGGTGGAAAGTCTATATTGTCTGTGAGGGGAGTTAGAGGAGAAGATCTAGATGAAAGGAAAGGGTTCTCTCTTAGAGTTTTCTCCCATACACTAAAGGTTTCCTGAATTATGAAGTTATTATTGATTACTCGAGGTAGACATGATTTGTTCTGCCAGCAGAGAGACCCTAGGTGTGGAGTTTGTGTGATGTCATGTTCCAGTCTTACCCATTTTTTATGTTTGTAGTTCGTGAACCAGTCGACTATGCGCTGGAGAAAAGTGGCTTTTCTATAATTTTTCAGATTGGGTACTCCCAGCCCCCCATTTTTTGTAGGCAAACTTATAAGATGTTTATTCTTGCCTTGCGTTTGTCCCAGATAAATTTTAAGATCCTATTCTGGAGATTTGGTATGTATTTAATGGGCAAGGGGATTGGAAGGGTCTGAAAAAGATACAATATCCTGGGAAGAACGTTCATCTTAACCGAGTTGATTCTACCCAGCCATGAAATATTTTTCGATCTCCACAATGACATATCCGCTATCAGGGTAGTCTGCAGGGGTAGGTAGTTAGCCTGAAACAGGTCTTGTGTTGAAGGGGTGAGGTGTATCCCTAGGTATTTCAAGGAGGAAGATTGAATACGAAAAGGTCTCAATTTAGTAATTTGAGAAAGGAGAGAATCATTACATTGTATCAGTAGGAGTTCTGATTTTGATGTGTTGATTAAATAGTTAGAGGCCGCCAAAAATGCATCTAATTCAGCTATCAGAGGGGAGATGGAATTAACTGGGTCTGTTAGGCAAAAAAGGATGTCATCCGCATATAAAAAGATTTTGTGATTGGTATTTTGTATTTGCATCCCATGTATGTCTGCATTGGAGCGCACGGCAGTAGCAAGAGCCTCCACCACACATGGGAAGAGGAGTGGCGACAGGGGACACCCCTGTCTGGTGCCGTTTGATATTGGAAAGGAGTTTGAAGTTATCCCATTAACCCTTACTTTGGCGGAGGGGGAGGTGTACAAAGCCATTATTTTAAAAATGAAGGAGTCTCCCAGACTAAATTTGTGTAGGATTTCCCGAAGGAAGTGCCAGCAGACGCAGTCAAAAGCTTTTTCTGCGTCCGCTGTCACCATCGCAATGGGGGGGGGGTCTGTGTGGATTGGGTGTAATGTATAAGTTGTATCGCTCTAACTGTATTATATTTGGCCTCTCTAGATGGGACAAACCCCACTTGATCACTGTTAATAATATGTGGAAGAATCTTATTAAGCCTGTTGGCCAAGATCTTTGCAAATATTTTTAGATCAATATTAAGTAGTGATATCGGTTGGAAATTTGGTGCTGTATCCGGAGTTTTGCCTGGTTTAGGGAGAACTACAATGTGTGCCTCCAATGCTGATCTTGAAAAGGGGTTGTCCTTGTTTATCGAATTAAACATTGACCGCATGTAAGGGGAGAGAGAGTCTTTGAATACTTTATAATATTGATCGGAGAAACCGTCGGGGGCCTGGGCTTTATTAGGGGGGAGGTTTTTTTTTTTTTTTAAATACTTTATTTATTTCCAATACTCGCCACAGCAACAATGAGTGTGAACATTGAAATTTATACATATCACAACAAAAAAAAAAACATAGTCGCTATAGCAATACTGGGTTTTATAGTACATTCTACTTTCCCTGATCCTAACTGATTCTACTATTCCCCTGTCTGCGGCCTCCCCTTCTACTAAGCCTGTGTTAGGTCCTATAAACATAAACCATGGACTGTAGGTTGCCAGCTTGTCCCGCCTCTCTACTATAGTTGTTTAAGGAAAGTCTGCATATCATTGTGGCGTTGTGCCAGTTCATAAAAGTCTTTTCTTAGCCGGCATTCATCCCAGAGCGATAAACATAAACATAAACTTTTTCTACTTAGGGTAAAGCTTCTAATCAGTAACTAGTAACATAAAGTATCAGCTTCTGTCTCTTTGCCTCGCCTCTCTCTCATCTTGTGAAGACTGCGTTTCGCAGTCTCGTCCCGAGGCGCCCCCCCCCCCGGGTTCGTCTCCCTCAGTCTCCTTCCCTCCTATGTGGTGAGTAGTTGTTTAGCTACCGGAAGATGTTCCATTTGCCATGTAGTTGTGCTTGTAGTACATAATCTGAGTCCTTGAGTGGGTATATAATCTGTTTCTGATGCTGAAGGTCTAAGCTATCAATAAGGGGCTCCCACTTGGTCAGAAAGTGTTTAGCCCGTAGTGTTATGTCTCCCTGCGTGTCTATCTGCTCATATACCATCTGTTGTTGTAAAGCGAGTTTCAGGTGCGTCAGGCTCGGTGAGTCAGCTGTCATCCAATGCTTAAGAATGAGTTTTCTGGCCAATAGTATCACGTTGTGAATAAATTTAGAGTGAGGTAGTTCCTCTGTCGGTGAGTGCAGGAATATAACCCTGATCGCTGTCAGTTCAAATGTGTCCCTAATGACCCTCTCTACCCAACTCCTTGTCATTCCCCAAAATTTTGCAAGTCTTGGGCATTGCCATATCATATGTAACATGTCTGGTTTGGGGTGTGAGCATTTTGGGCATAGTCCAGTGGTGTCTGGATTCCACCTGTGGTACATCCTAGGAGTTATATATGCTTTGTGTAATAGCTTCATATGTGATTCTCGGGTTTCACTTGATAGTGAGGCTTTTCTCACCTTCGTGATACTTTGCTCCACGATCTGATCTAAGGTTGACTGGTCAGTCAGTGTATTCCATGTCTCCTGAATGTAGTCTCTCGTGGTGCTATTGGGTAGTGTCTGAAGGGCTCTGTAGGTGTGGGAGATGGAAGTCATCCCCCCTCTAGTCAGTGACAGTAGCTTATAAACCTCACAGTCCGTGTCAGGCAGAGCCCCAGACCTCAGAAGGCCCTGCACGTAGTGTCTTATCTGGAGGAAAGCGAAGTGGTGATTTCTAGGTATGTGGAAGTCAGTTTGTAGGTCAATGAATGGCTTAATAGTTTTCTGGTCCTCCGACAGTATTTGTCGGAGGGTCGTTACTCCCCATTCCTCCCACTGTTTAAAAGGTTTGGTAGTGAAACCCGCCTGGAAATCAGGGTTGCCTCGCAGTGGGAGATAGACAGTGCACCTGTGTGTAACTCCAAAGGCCCTGCAGATCCTCCACCACGCTTTTATGGGGTGGAGGTAAAGGGCTGCGCCTCCAACTGCCCCTTCAACCTGAGCTCTGGTCATGTGTGGAAGCATTTTCAGGGACCACGGTGTAATGAGTTGCTCCTCCAATTTGTGATTGGTGAAGTTGCTTTTATCTAGGAGCCAGTCCATCACATATTTAGCCAAAGCCGCCCAGTTGTAGTGTTCTATGTTTGGGAGTCCAAAACCTCCCATCTCAGGCGTAGCTGTCATTTTGAGATAGCTTAGTCTGTGCTTTTTCCCTTTCCACAGAAATTGTGTAATGTCCCTATTTAGTGTTTTAAGATCTTGTTTATGTATCAGCTCTGGGAGCATCTGTAGTGTATACAGCATTTTGGGAAATAATATCATTTTGATTAGTCCCACTCTCCCCGACAGTGTGAGCGGTAGAGTGGACCAATTCAGGAGTGTCTGTCTCAAATTTTTAAGAAGTGGTTTAAAATTGATGTCGTACCACTGAGTGGGGTCCCTAGCCAGCGTGATGCCTAAGTATTTGAATGTATTGGTAACTATTTTAAAGTTATCTCCAAGTGGCACCTCAGGCCTGCTATTCCGTAGCCATAATAGCTCGGATTTCTCTTTGTTCATGCAGTACCCTGAGATTTCGCCAAATTCAGCGATGATACGCATTATACAGGGGATATTCCTTCTAGGCTCGCGCGTGTATAGGATCATGTCATCTGCGAAGAGGGATATATGTAGCGTTTCTTTACCTATCCTAAGTCCCTCCGTGTCTTTTCTAATTTTAATCGCCAATGGCTCAAGTGCGAGGTCAAAGAGGATCGGAGACAGGGGGCATCCCTGTCTCGTACCCCTCAGGAGCGGGAATGTATTGGATGGCGTGCCATTGACCAGGATCGCTGCGCGAGGATCATTGTAAATAGTGCGTATGGCTGTCATGAAGTCGCCCTGTATCCCAAATTTCCCTAGTGTCGTGAACAGGTGATCCCACAGTAATTTGTCGAATGCTTTTTCGGCATCCACAAGTATCAGGCAAGCATCCTCACCCTCCCGATCTTGGTCTTGTTTACCTTTCCTCCAGTAGTGTGAGAGCACCACCTGTAGCTTTCTCATGTTTTTGACAGAGGATCTGCCTTTCACAAATCCCGTCTGGTCGTCATGTATCAGTGATGGCAGTATTTCTGCAAGTCTGTTGGCCAAAATTTTTGTAAACAGTTTGTAGTCCGAATTCAGTAGGGAAATTGGTCTGTAGGATGACGTCAGTAGGGGGTCTCTGTCTGGCTTGGGGATGATTGTCACATTTGCTTCTGTAAATCTGTTAGATAAGTTTGCCCTCCCTTCCATGATTGCGTTAAACAAAAGCGTGAGTGTTTCTGATGTTTCTCCTTTGAGCATTTTATAGAATTCCCCCGGTAAGCCATCAGGTCCAGGGGTTTTCTCTAGCGGCAGCATGTCAATTGCTCTAGCGACCTCTCGGGGCTGGATTGGGACATTCAGTTTGTGTAGTTGTTCCTCCTCTATCTGTGGGAGAGTCATGTCTTTCCAGAAATTTTGTTTCTGTTCTGCACTTACTTCTTGGGAGTTGTAAAGATTAGAATAGTAGTCTATGAATGCCTTGTGAATTTCTGATTCCTGTGTCAGTATCCTGTCCTGTCCTCTGATGGCCGTTACAGTATTAGGTTTCCTATCTAGTCTGGTAATTCTTGCTAATAACTTCCCTGTGCGATTCCCATAACGGTAGAATTTAGCCTGTAATCTGTTGTGGGCTTTAACTGATGTTTGTATGAGGTGCGTGTCTCTGAGGGCCTTAGTGTCTCTGTATTTAATTCTGTTCTGGTCCGTCGGGTGTCTTAGATACTGGTTCCTAGCGTTAAGGAGCTGGCGCAAGAGGAGCTCTCCTCTCTTCCTGCATGTTTTAGTGAGCTTTATCGCGTAGGCTGTCACCACTCCTCTCAGAACCGCTTTTGCAGTTTCCCAGAACAGGGGTACATTGTTTATATGTTGAGTGTTAAGGTCCTTGTACACTAGCCACTCTCCTATCAGGTGTTTTCTGAGATTTAGATCATGGTATAGATATGTGGGAAAATTCCATCTACAGGTCTTTCTCTGTGGGGTGTCAGTACGCAACTCCAATGTGACTGGAGCATGGTCTGATAGCGTAATAGGATCTATTTTTATCTCCTTGACCTTAGGGCATAGCAATTTGGATACCAAAAAGTAATCTATACGGGAGAGGGTGGTTTTAGATGGGTGTGAGCATGTGTAGTCTCGTGTCTCAGGGTTTCTTTCTCTCCAAACATCTGACAGGGACAGGGTGCTACAAAAGTTTTTCAGGATTAGCGTTTCTCTTTTGGATCCTTTCCATGGTTGTGCTGGATGTGTGTCACTATTGGGGTTACGGAACCTATCAGCCGGTGTGTGTGGGGCAATATTGTAGTCTCCCCCCGCTATAATAGGGAGGTCTGAGAATTGTATGAGCTGGCTTTGGATGTGATTAAAAAACTGTCTCTTCCCCGTCTGGGGGCCATATATCCCACACAGCACCAAGGGCTGCGTGTCTACTTGTAGGTTGACCATCAGGTATCTGCCCTCAACGTCAGCTACTGTCTGTGTGGTAGTGTAATTTAGACCCTTACGGAGTAGGATGGCCACCCCCCTTGCTCTTTTCCTTTCATATGGTGTGTATAGCACCTCCCCCACCCAACTCTGCCTGAGTTTTTGATGCTCAATTTGTGAGAGATGTGTCTCCTCCAATATTGCTATATCAGTCCTCTTGGTGTTGAGGTGTCTTAATATCGCCTTTCTTTTAATAGGGGAGGTTATCCCCCCTACGTTCCATATGGTGATTTTCATGTTCTCTGGGTAGTATGCTTAGTTTATGCCTTTAGAACTGTGTATTGATGTAGTCGTGTGTGGTATACTGTGCTTAGCTGATTGAGTATGTCAAGGTGCACTGTACTTACTTGTTACTGCGGTCACCAAAGTCCGTCCTCTTTTCCCTAGGGGGCAGCGCCTCAGGGCCAGACAGATGCTATCTAGTGCTAAATAAACCAGTTAACAACAAGTCTTGCAATACAACAGCAAATTTTCCCCTTTTCTATCCCCCAACAGTTTCTACAACCCGCAAAGTGCTTTCAGCAGAGAGATAAAGTCCCACCCCCCCCCTCACTTGTAAAGGATATGGTTTTATATGTCCCAGTCCTTGAGATGTTTTATTTTTTTCTTTTCAGTGTCTTTCTGTGGCCCCAGTCTTGGGCTTTGGGTTTTATGGATCAGGAGCATCCTTTCTTTGCTCTCTTGCTTGTCGTTGCTCTCCCTCTCTTTGCAAGTGCAGCTTGAGCTGTTTTGGTGACTCGAAGAACAGCGGTCCGTTGGTTGTCTGCAGTCTTAATCTCGCTGGGTACAGGAGGGCTGCCGCTCTACCCTGCTCCATCAGTTGTTTGCAATAAGGTGAGAATTCTTTCCTTCTGGCTGCAACTGTTGCTGAGTAGTCTTGGAACAGGTATATTTTTTTGCCCTCATATTCCAGGGAAGGAATTTTCCTGTAGGCCTGGAGAATTGCCACTTTCGCCTTGAAGTTGAGGTATTTTACCATGATCTGACGCGGCTGTTGATTATTCTCCCCCTGTCTTCTTGGGTCACCCACTCTGTGGGCTCTTTCTACCGTGCATGGGAGACATGCTTGAGGGATATGCAGCATCTTTGGTAGGGTTATCTCTGCGAACTCCACAAGCTGTGATCCCGGGAGTGATTCTGGTATACCCACTATCCGCAGGTTGTTTCTTCTTGACCTGTTTTCCAGGTCATCAATTTTTGCCCATAGTCGGTCAGTCTGTTGTTGCAAAGATTGGATGGTAGCTGCAGCTTCTCTGTGGCGGGTCTCCCCCTCTGCCACCCTCTGTTCCACTTGGGTTAGTCTGCCATTGAAAGATTTTACTTCCGTTGTGAGTGAGTCCATTCCTGTTTGCAGTTGTTCTATTTTTGGTAGGAACAGTGCTGAGATCTGTGAAACAATGGGGTGGGTGTCTATAGAATTAAAGTTCGCCCCCTCTTCAGCCCCAACAGGAGCTTGTGGTGTCTCCCCATGGTTCTTTTTTTTGTCTGCATTTTTAAGTCTGCTCGCCATTGTTCCTGTTTTCTTGATGTATGAATGGTAGTATTTTTGCATACAGCTTTGGGGGTCCCCAGTTACGTTCACCAACTATGTTGTGTGTCTGCAGTAATTTTGTTGTTTTAATATGGGATGATAGATTGTGACTAGGTTTCTATAGGCCACTGGATGGAGTTTGGACTAGGTTTATACTGGTATGTAATCAGCGTTAGGTGAGCAGGGGGGGCAGACCCACACCTCCTAGCCCTGCATGCTGTGGGGGGGTGATGCTACTACTCAGATGGGATGCGGTCTGGGGGGTTTTGGGTCAAAGGGTTGTCTCTCCCCAGGTTGTGTCTTGTCTCTTTTCCTGGGCTAACAGCACAGAATGATATGAATGATAAGCCTCCCCCAGTTTAGAGAACCTGCGCTTTCAGAGAGAGGGGGGGAGGGGGAGGGGGGCAGGTAAAGAGAGGGGGCCCTTCAGTGACCCTCAGGCCATTTAGGGCATGTGTCCATGAGCAGGTGTTTGGCTTGTGAGTTTGTGTGGCCCTTTTTTCCAAAATCACACTTCAGTTCTCTTGTGTGTTTTGGACCCTCGGCTTGTTTTTGTCCCTCTGTTGTTTAAATGGTGCTCTCTGCTGTTAAGTGAACACCCAAGGGGTTAATGGCCACTCGCTGCAATGAGAAGTACAAAGTCCCCCCTCCAATTGTGTCTGTAATAACTGTTTAGCCTGCAGGCATTAATAGAGTCACTTCTATATTGTGCATCAGATGCGCTGCAGCCTGCTTTATTTTGTTTAGTGCACAGCAAGGGCAAGATGGCGGCTTTTCCCGCCTTTGAATTTGCTCTCCCTCCTGGACTTACAAGTTGCTCACCAAGTATCTTGGCTCTAGGCGAGGTGCAGGTATTTGTCGCCAGGTTCTTAGAAAGTGTGTGAGTCTCTTTTTTACCTTGCGGTCTCTGCGTGTCAGCTTAGCTGCGGCCGCAACTGCCTTCTGCCACCTCTGTCTTGCTACTTCTGCGGCGGGGGGATCCGATGTCCGATCCCTTGCTGTCAAGTGTCCGGGCAGGTTTGGGTACCCCTGCCAAGGAATCCAGCTCTGTTTAAGGGCGCACCTTAGGCTTTTACCCAAGTTAAGGAGCCGAGAACAGCGGAGCTCCGTTCTCTGCTTCCACTCGCTGCGCCCGCCCACCGGAAGTCCAGGGGGGGAGGTTTTTAATTACTTCTGAAAGTTCTTCTTGCAAGATTGGTTTATTTAGGGACCGCTGTTGGTCTGGGGAAACCGACGGGAGGACAATATTAGAGAGGTATTTCTTTATCAAGTTAGTTTTGTTGGAAGTGGAGATGATTTTTAAGGTGCAAATGGCAGGAATTGGCCAAAGAACGGATTTGGGGAGTGAAAGAACGATCTGAGTTAAGTGTGACCCAAGACATCAGGCATGCTAGGTTGAGATAATGTTATTATCAACAGTTATAGAAAGATTTTGGAAGAAGGGGGAAATAAGGAGCTGACTTTTGGAGAGATTTAGCTTAAGGTAGTGAGATAACATCTAGGATGAAATATTAGAAAGACAGTTAGTGACGCTAGTTAGCAAGGAAGGGGTTAGGTCTGGTGCAGAGAGGTAGATTTGGGTATCATTAGTATACAAATTATATTGAAACCTGTGGGGCTATATTAAGGAACCTAAGGATGACCTATAAATTGAGAAGAGAAGGGGACCAAGGACAGAGCCTTGTGGTACCTCAACAGAAAGGGGCAAAGGATGCGCCAGAGAAGGTTACACTAAAGATATGGTTAGACAGGTGGGAGGAGAACCATGAGAGGGCTGTGTCACAGATGCCAAAGGTTTGGATGGTTTGGAGCAAGAAAGGATGGTCAACAGTATTAAAGGCTGCAGACAAATTGAGAAGGATTAATAGAGATAAGTGGCCTTTCCATTTTGCTGTAATTAGGTCATTAGTAACCTTAATGATTAATTGCTTTCTCTTTGGAGTGTTGGGGGCAAAATCCAGATTGCAATGGATCAAGGATGGAGTTTAATGTGATAAATATGTATATACAAATTTCCAGAAGTTTTGAGGCAAGGGAGAGAAGGGAAGTAGGGTGGTAGTTGGATAGGGATGTTGTATCGAGAAAAGTTTTTTTGAAGATAGGTGTGACTAGTGCATGTTTAAGAGATTTATGGAAATATGCCAATGCTGAGGGAGAGATTGAAAATGTGAGGAGTAAGAATGGGAGAGAGGGAGGACAGTAAGAGGGAGGACAGTAGTTGTGAGGAGATGGGATCAAGGGGAACAGGTAGATATAAGAGGAAGATCTAAGAACAGAAACTTCTTCCTCAGTGACAGGGGCAAAAGAGATGAATTTGTGGCTTTGTGTGTTTTAGGCATTTGTAAATGGTTGAGGGGGTTGGAGATTGATAGTAAATTGAGAGATGATTTTGGTTCTGATTGAATTAATTTTGATGTTGAAGTGTCTGGCACAATCTTAAGCTGAAAGAAAAGTTGTAATAGGAGGTAGGGGTGGGTGGAGAAGGGTATTAAAAGTAGAGAACGGATATTTTGGGTTTGAAGAAGAGTAGAGAAGTAATCCTGCTTAGAGAGGTTAAAGGGACATAATACTCATATGCTAAATCACTTGAAACTGATGCAGTATAACTGTAAAAAGCTGACAGGAAAATATCACCTGAGCATCTCTATGTAAAAAAGGAAGATATTTTACCTCACAATTTCCTCAGCTCATCAGAGTAAGTTCTGTGTAAAAAGTTATATTCAACTGCTGCTCAGCTGCAGGTAAAAAAAATAAAAAATGAAGAAATGAACTTCAAGAACTCTTTTACTGTGATCTCATGAGAATTGACTTAACTCTCATGAGATTTCATTGTAAACTTCCTTAAGCTGAATACGGAAATAAGATGAGAGTGCACATAAGCTCGCTCCTTCCGCTGTCCTGGGACAGACTGAGAAACTTTTGAGGTAAAATATCTTTCTTTTTTACATAGAGATGTTCAGGTGATATTTTCTAGTCAGCTTTTTACAGCTATGCTGCATCACTTTCAAGTGTTTAAACATTTGGGTATTATGGCCCTTTAAGGGCAGAATAATCGGAGTTCAAGATAAACTTGTAGTGAAGAAAGTCATCTGAACACCGACATTTTATCCAATCTCGCTCAGCAGTGTGGGAACACATGCGTATGTAGTGTGTTAGAGGAGTATGCCAGGGCTGAGGATGAGTGCGTGATTTTCGAACTATGGTAGGAGATGCCAAGTTGTCAAGGACGGATGTAAGAGTGGAGTTGTAGTAACAGATAGATTGGTCACAGCATAAAAAGGAGGAGATGGAAGAGAATAGAGGTTTGAAAGATGTTGGTGATCTAGTGACTTAATGCTTCTGTGGAGTTTGAGAGGGTTAGGAGGGAGAGCAGTAGGAAGTGCTATGATGTTGCAAGTGAGATGATGGTCAGAAAGAGGAGCAGGGAAATTTGTAAAGTTTCAGATAGTGCATCGATAGCTAAAAATTAGATCAAGGGAGTGTCTATTTTTGTGAGTGGGAGAGTGTTTCCATTGTGACAGAACTTAAGAGGGTTGAGGAGCCAAGGGGGTGATTATATAACTGCAAAACGTAGAGAAAGGGAAGAGATAAAAGCGAATTATGTGGGTTTCAAAGGAAGAAAACGATTGGAAAGTAATATACCTACACCACCTTGTCTGTTTCCAGATGTAGGGGTGTGGCAGAAGTGGAGTCCCCCCCCCCCCCATGTAACAATGCAGCAGGGGATGCTGTATCTGAAGAAGAGAGTCAGGTTTCTGTGAGGTCCAAAAGGTTGAGGTTGTGGGTGATGAAGAGGTTGTTGATAGAAGTTGCAAACAGATCGAGAGTTTGAGAGTGCACCAGTGAATGGGGTGTTGGCTTTAGATACTAAAGGAACTTGAGTTAGGTTTTCAGAGTTCTGGTCTCTAGGTCTATGGAAAAGCATACATGAGTGGGCGCGATTAGGAAGTTGTGGGGTACTAGGATTGGGAGAGATATCACCAGCAGCTAGTATAAGCAACAGGTATGGTGACATAAGGTTAGATACGTATTTGCAGTATTTAGTGTGTCTTTGGAATGTGGTGCAGGGAAGAGAGAGAGTTTAGGAATGTGTGAAGCTCATGGACGCAAAAGTGAGGTGAGGATAAAAAAGATGGGCCAAACAATAATGCAGGTGGTAAGGGGGAAGGAGTAAATGAAAAATATACTTTGTTGTATAGACAATAGGTAGCAAAAAGGAACATTAAGATATGGAGCATTTTTACAAAAAGGGAATCGGTGAAACCCACCAAACACAATATTACAAAAGTACTTGCCTTGTTCACTCCTTGTTGAATTCTTGTATAATTATTTTGCCTAATTTGAATTGCCTCAATTTTAAAATGTTCATTAAAAAAATGCAAACATATACTTTTATTATAGTGCTAATTGCCCTTGCAATGCAAACCCTTTCCAATACCTTATGCTAGCTTGAAGGATCACGCAATGCAGTAGAATTACATAATAACAAGACAATGATTTAACAGCTACTCTGAATTTCAAAAAAACAGTAGATTTCTTTTTTCTGACACTTATTTTTTCTCCCATTTTTCTGCCCTTTGTATCATGTGACAGACATCAGCCAATCACAGACTAGTATACGTATACTTTAAAAAACAAATCAAACAACCCCCCCCCCCCCCAGAAATGAGCAGGTAAGTAAACCTCCATTCAAAAAAGAAAGGGAATTCAGACCTCTTAATTCCAAAAATATGAATATTTATTTAACATGGAAGAGTTAATATCAAAACATGATTATACTAATTTCTCCACTTATGAGGGGAAGATGGAAAAATACAAAAAACATATAAATACATAGACAAATTATATCAAGCATATGGAGCAAACAAGTAAACCTCAGTGCAACACCCTACTGCACCCAACCCTGAGTAGCGGATAATGTTAGGGCAGAAAGCATTGGGAGCACTGTATGTATAAGTAGAGGAGAGCATATAGATCCGCCAGTAAAGCGCCAGCTTAGTAGAAGCATAGAAATCCTTAGAGCTGGTAACAACCAGCCCATGGATCAAGAAAACAGATGCAGAGCTGTTTTTTGAGTAGCCGCTATCTGCCACTGTTGGGAGCATCCGCTTGAGCCTTGCTCCTTGTATTAGCCGTATGTATGATCTTGGAACCGGCATACGTAAGCACGCGTACGGAACTTTGTGCTGCTTGCCTTCCCTGCTGAACTGCCAGACTTTAGTGACTGTATCGTACGGATGTCTGGCGGTGTAGGATTCCTGCTTCTGCTGCTTGCATGTTCGCCTGTTTCTTTGGAACGTGGGCCTTTGAAAAAGTGGTTACTATCTCTGCATGTTTTCTTGATCCCTGGGCTGGTTGTTACCGGCTCTCAGGATTTCTATGCTTCTACTAAGCTGGCGCTTTACTGGGGGATCTTTATGCTCTCCTCTACTTACACATATAGTGCTTATTTGAATGAACTGCAATACTATGCGCTTGTGAACTGATCAGTGTTACCTGCATTTGTATGTTTTGCTTGCACTAACCTACTCCTTTAGCTCCTCAGTATATAGATCCCAATGCTTTCTGCCCTAACATTACCTGCTACTCAGGGTTGGGTGCAGTAGGGTGTTGCACTGAGGTTTACTTGTTTACTCCATATGCTTTATATCATTTGTTCTATGTATTTTGTATTTTTATCATTTATAAATCCGTATAATCATGTTTTGATATTAACTCTTCCATGGTAAATAAATATTCATATTTTTTGCATTAAAAGAGTGCTGAATTTCCTTTCTTTTTTGTATGGAGGTGTATCTGTTATTTAAAAAAAAAGATATTTGAATCGGGTCTGCACCACTTAGATTACTTTTAGAGTTATATATATTTTGTTGCTGTTCTGTTATTTCTTAGTATACGTATACCTTGTGAGCTTGTGCACATGCTCAGTAAGATCTTGTTCCTCAGAAAGTGTGAATATAAAAACACTGTGCCAAATTTGGTAATGGAAGTTATTTAGAAAGTATCTTAAAACTAAAACAATGCTCTTTCTGAATCATACAAGTTTATTTTGAGTTGAGTGTCCCTTTAAATATATATCATTTGCTGTACACAGTTCATGTGACTCTTTTCTGCATTTGTTTAGCCACTTTGTCTTTAAAATTTTTTTTTAACCCCTTCACCAAATATGACGTATATGCATTTTATCTATCGTACCGCACAACGAATATATATATGTTGTTGCTTCAGGAGGCTCCAGCACTCTCGGCTGTTAAGTTACAGCCGAGATCTGGAGCTCCTGAAGCTTCAGGCATCTGCTTCATATGGAGCCGGAGCGAGATCGGTGCTCCGGCTTCATATGAGGGCAGATGCCTGATCGTTACAGACGGTGACACTGTGTGTGTAACCGTCTGTAACGATAGTTGCTTGTGCCGGTGGGAGGTGAAGGCGGGTGGGTGGTCCAGCAGGAGAGGGAGGGAGTGGGAGGACCTTACCTACGAAAAAAAGATTAAAGGGGCTGTGCAGCTATAGCACATAAAAGGGGATCTGGGGTGTGGGGTCCCTTAACAAACAGATTGGGGGTGGGGGGGACACTGCGCTACAGAAAGGGAGCTACAAATAATAATAAAAAATAAACAATTTTGAAAACAAATTCAGTTTTTAGATACTGGCAGACAGCTGCCAGTACCTAAGATGGCAGATGATAGTAAGGGGGAAAGGTTTAAAAAATATTTAATAAAAAAAAAAAAGGCTTATATTTTTTTCAAACTGGCTGCCAGTACCTAAGATGGGGGTTACCAGTGGGGGGAGGGAAGAGAGCTGTTTGAGAGGGATCAGGGAGTGGGGAGTGTCAGGTGAGAGGTTAATCTCTACACTAAAGCTAAAATTAACCTTTTAAGCTACCTAATTAACCCCTTCATGAAATATACCAAAATGGGCCTAGATCAATACCTCTACTTAAAAATATATATAGATTTGATCGGTAAATAAAAAAAATAAAAAAAACAAGGCTTTAGTTCTGTTTAAACAGAGTGATAGCAAAAATTGTAAAAATGCCCTGGTATTTTGGGCAAGTTTTTTTTGTCTGGCAGTCCCGGTAGTGAAAGGATTAAATGTTGTAGTGAGTTTATTGTTTGTCTCTCCAGGTGTGTACTGCATGGCCTGTTGCAGGTATGTGTGGGGGAAGAGTTGGAATTGGTGCAACAACACAAAAAAGCCTGAAAGTGAAGCTTGGAGATGCAGTCTCTATTCAGCCAGTGACTGGTGCCGTGTTGCAAGCAGAAGAAATAGAAGTCCAGCTCTGGTAAGCATTTCTGGGGGCCATATTTAACTGAGTTAAAAGAGTTTTACCAAGCCACAAATACTTCTCAAAACATCCTATGGAATCCCGCTGACTACGCCAAAAGTATCTCAGAGGATACTTTACAGTGTTCAGAATATGTGAAGTAAAGGATAAGTACAGAAATTAAACACACTCTTGTTATAATAGAATACAATATTATTATAATACATTTATTCTCCTTTTGATCGCACTTATGGAAATGACAATGTGAAATAAAAAAAAGGATACAATAGGTAAAAGGTAAAAGTGATTCAATAAAATAGCAAGATGGTATAATAATCAAGATTTAACTGTGCCCATCATACTATGGAGGAATGCTGAAAGACCCCCATATTGTGTCTGCTACTCAGGCATTCAGGATATAAGCATAAATGACAGACTATGAAGAACTATCTATATATATATATATATATATATATATATATATATATATATATATATATATATATATTGGGGTGTACCTCATACAAGCACAGTCTGCTTGTTGTATAGATATATGATGGTCATTGTCCTTAGAAGAACACTATATTTAATGCAACATTTAGGCTTTAAAATATTGTCACTGTAAAGAGGAGTGATACAAAGGCATATTGAATTTGTGCAGCATATAACATTGCAATAACATTTGTAATCTTTCATCTTGTATGAAACATGCATTTTCAGTGCATAAGGAGGATCTTTTAGGTGTTTTGAGTGTTTTCATCCCATTTATATAAGTTTTATATTATTCACTTTTTGCAGTATACACATACACATGCTATTTGTGCTACTTTATTTCCCTTCAGTAAAATAGCTACTTTGTATTCTTACTACAAACATAAATGGTCCAGGGCACTTTACCAAAGCCCACAGCAAGGGTCAAAAGATCTCATCTTTAGACATCATCTTTTATACACGTGTTACATAATCACGTATTGTCTCAAAACATTTGTAGTACTATGGGGAATTTAGCCTAAAGCTTTGGGAATAGCACAAATCTTCAGCAACTACAAAGAATGTCTGATCTCCTAAATTAGAACTTGTGTGTATGTTCTCTCGTGTCAAAGAAATATGCCCGTTCCAAATTCAGTTAACCAGTCATGCAAGTTACTGATTCTGTTATGCTTGCTAATTATCACTGCGTCATACTGTATGTATTTTATGTTTCAGAATTAGTTATGTGTAATATTCCGCATACTCACGTGCCTTCATTAAGTTTATAAATACCTAGGTTGTTTAAAAAACATTATTGAGTTTTCTACAAACTTCACCATGAAAGTCTGGAGAGATTTGTATATAAAACGTTTGATGAGCTTTTCTGAAGGATTGTGATCAAGCCCATAGTTAGTAATATTCTAGAAATCTGCAAATATGTATAATTATAATATTTTAATATGTACAGCATGCAATATATACAAATGTTCTTACTTTGTGTGCCACTACAAACAGATGTATAATTTGGCATAACAAAAATCATACATTTTACCTAAAACATGCGTTCAAGTTGTATGTAAAACAGTAAGAGTATATCGTTGCCATTTTTAATATGAACCCCCATACACCAATAAAACCATGGGTCTTATTGTTTAAAACCCACATTAAAGCTTATGGGATTATCTTTAGGATTTGTGGTTTAGTTTTATAATAATATACTCTAGCCTTCATATAAGCGTTTAATTCAAATGAAAGAGGGAAGTGAGATTAATGTAATCTTTATGAGGAAAAGCTTGCCAAATCTGAAAAGAGCCAAGAGTCACAACTATAGAATTTTGGTTTCTGTTTTTTGGATGATTTTGCATGTGTCTATAACCCGTAGTGGGCACATCTTAATGACTGCAGTCATAGGAGGCTCACTTCTGCTTCTGTGTCCTTCATCCAAAGCAAAGCAGACATTTTACCCCTTACCCTCTGTGATCTATTCTCTCCTGTATACACACAGTGGTTTGCTCTGGGTTCTTCGAGTTAAAAGTACAGTATTGCCCTTTTTCAAAAATTGGCCACATTTTTAGCCCTTTAAGTGATATTTGTTGTCTGTCAATTATCTATATACATTAAAGGGACAGTCATCACCAGAATTGTTGTTGTTTAAAAAGAAAGATAATCCCTTTTATTACCCATTCCCCAGTTTTGCATAACCAACACTGTTATAGAAATACCCTTTTTACCTTTGTGATTACCTTGTATCTAAGCCTCTGCAAACTGCCCTCTTATTTCAGTTGCATTTTAGCCAATCAGTGCTCACTCCAGGGTAACTTCATGTGCATGAGCTCAGTGTTATCTATAAGAAACACATGAACTAATGCCCTCTAGTGGTCAAAATGCATTTAGATTAGAGGCAGTCTTTAAGGTCTAAGAAATTAGCATATGAACTTCCTAGGTTTAGCTTTGAACTAAGAAAACCAAGAGAACAAAGCAAAATTTGTGATGGAAAAGTAAATTGGAAATTTGTTTAAAATGACATGCTCTATTTAAATCATGAATGTTTTTTTTGGACTTGACTGTCCCTTTAAACATTTTCTGACTTTTAACTATGTGGCTGGCTCATAAGTTTTTGATATTTTTTTCAGCCTTTGATATGTTTAATTAGTAAATAAATGTGATACATAATTAGGCTGACCATATTGCCGCTTTAAGAAGGAACACATATGAAAGATACATATGTGAGGGTTCTTATACAAAACCATTTCTTTAAACAGCCCTGAAAACGGCCCGTATTTTTCATATGTGTCCCTTTTTAAAGCGGCAATATGGTCAGCCTATACATAATACACAAACACACTATGTTATGACCTTCGGTAGAAGTCTCATTTACAAACTTCCAGGGGTCAGGTTACTGTGAAGAGGACCTAAAAAAAAACAGATAGAAACTTCCATAGTGTGATGAATAAAACAGTACACATGCAGTCTCTGGCGGGTTGGTTAATTATTTTATGTGCTCTGTGTAAATTTGCATAAACTGCATTTTTTGTACATACAGTTGCCTGAAGCATTAAAGGGGACACAAAACCCACAATTTGTTTCTGTCATTATTCAAATAGAGCATATAATTTTAAACCACTTCAAAATGTATTTTTTATTATTAAAGGGACAGTCAATCTTCTTATTAATGTTACATAATTCTGCAAAATATGCAAAATTATGCAGCATTAACCTAGCGGTACATGTAAGAAAATAAAGCAAATTAATCAAAAACCCCTAAACTTTCCTTACCTTCCTCTCTTTTTTGTACAGTGTTCTCCACATACGATTCTGCCAGTTGGGTGGTGGTATGAAGTAGCCGGTGGGGGTGGTGTAAAATTTTGCAATATTTATAAAATGTTCTGTTTTTTATGAATGTTATTTTAGCTATCAAAAGCTCAAATTAATTGCATAATTTAACATACACTGATTCAATAAGAATTTGTGCAAAAAACATTCTTTTTTTTAAATCTAATTTTAGCTTAATATTTACTTGATCATTGCCCAAACTATGGCCTGTAGGCCACATCCTGCCCTCCTAAGTGATTTGTATGGCTCTTTGCATTAATGAGCAGAAAACAGACATTATTACTTATTTGTTGTCGGTTGTCAAAGTAATTTCCAAACTTCTCATTACATTTAAGTAGTGTGTATATTTAAATTAATTAAAAGTAACTAAAGTTCTCTGTAATTTTAATTGAACAATTATTATTACATTTTATTTTGAGGCATTATCTTTAGATTAAGAATGAATATAATGTAATGTGGCCTGGGCCAGTCCTATAAGTGACCGTCCTTCCATATAAAAAAGTTTGTGTCTCTGTTTAAAAACGTGTTTAGTACCTTTTGTTAAAAGGGTTAGCCAGTTATAGAACACATAAGAATGCTTTTAGGTTGTTTTGTAACAGAGTTATAGCACCATCTAGTGGAAATGTTGGATACTACACTTTGATTTCATTAAAACATTGTATTGTTAAAGTCAAACTGTTTTGCTTACTAACATCAGTACATTATTTTTAAATTCTCATAGTCTATGTGCAACAAACCAGAATATGAAAAATGCGTTATCATAACCTGTAGCAGTAACAAATAAAATTCTAATTATTTAGCTATTGTTTCCCCCTAACTTTTTAGCTTTTTTTAAATGTTTCTTTATACCATCAGTTAACTAAGGGAAGTGATTTTATGTTATTGGAAATATTTTTTAGGTTTACCATATTTATGAACTATTTTGTTGAGTATGGTATAATTATTTTTTAAATCTTACCAAATAGTCTTTAATGTATTACTGTTTTTGTAACAGGACTTGCAAGAGGTTAAGTGATTACCAGCATAGTCACATAGATATAATCTAGTAACTTGTTAAAAATAGAATTAGATGATGATGATGCAGATGAATGAATTAAAAGATAAATATACAGTTGAACAACTGGAAAACTAACTGAAAAAATATGGAAATAAATAATTTGGCTCATGATGTAACAGTTCACATGACCGTAGATCGGCATAACAAAGGTGAGCAGGCGTTTGTGGTTTAAATAAAAAAAAACACTGGAGGGCTGCAGTATGGGAATTTATAGATATGGCTAACCACCTCCCTATTTTTAATTAAGAGCTGCAAAAACAGGTCAACAGCATTTCAAAAAGTCCCTCTGTAAAATCTACGTTTTTTAACAGCGTCCTGCATTGATAGACAATGGTGCATATAATACAAAATGTCTATGTGTGGGTGTGCATATATAAATAAACACAGCACACGGGATGGTTAACGCTAAAAAGCATAAAGGGCTAGATTACAAGTGGCGCGCAAATGATTGCTCTCGGGTTTTCACGTTAGTTTTCAGGTTAAATTGCGCTCATATTACAAGTTGAGCACGATTTATGCTAGAATCATTACCACAATCTCAGAGCTCTTGTTAACTGTTTTGCGAAATTAAAAAGTGTCATAAAACACATCAAATAATACATTGCAAAGTACACTTACACTCATAATAACACTGTCTTATACAAATTATTACATATAAATATTGCACATAAAAGTTATAAGGGCTTAAAAATATGAGATCTCAGGTGTTAGAAAAAAAGGCAGGCAAAGGGCTTTAACATTGAGATACATTTTTAGCTATGTATGTATGTATTTGTATGTATATAGATATGTCTAATATATGTGTACATGTATATTAATGTATTTAAATGTATTTACAGACATATATATATATATATATATATATATATATATATGTGTATATATATATATATATATATATACACATAAACACATATAAACACATAAATACATATGTATACATATAAAGACATACTGTATATAGAAGTGCATTGATGAAAACATGTAAACTCATATTTATGCAATATTCATATTTAATACATGTTTTAACTATGTATTTACTGTAAATATGTCTTATTCCAATGTTCTGCACATAGCAGAATATCTTCTATGTATTTGTAAATAGATATTCCCCTCTGAGGAAGCGTTATGTGAAAAAAGCATCAGGGGGTCTCTGGAGAGTTTTTATCTCAACTTTTTTTTAACTTGCTTTAACTTTGCTTGCTTGTTTGCTACTATTTGTCAGATATATCTTGATATTTGAGCATATGATAAACAGGACATTTTCCCTTTGATTGCAACACCTGCTACATAATGTTAAATGTTAGGAGCCTGGCCACTTATATTGTGAGCAGTTTGCTGCAATACTAATAATTGTTTCTCTCTCTTTCTCTCTTTCTCTCTTTCTCTCTTTTTCTCTTTCTCTCTTTTTCTCTTTTTCTCTTTCTCTCTTTTTCTCTTTCTCTCTCTTTTTCTCTTTCTCTCTCTTTTTCTCTTTCTCTCTCTTTTTCTCTTTCTCTCTCTTTTTCTCTTTCTCTCTCTTTTTCTCTTTCTCTCTCTTTTTCTCTTTCTCTCTCTTTTTCTCTTTCTCTCTCTTTTTCTCTTTCTCTCTCTTTTTCTCTTTCTCTCTCTTTTTCTCTTTCTCTCTCTTTTTCTCTTTCTCTCTCTTTCTCTCTTTTTCTCTCTCTCTCTCTTTTTCTCTCTCTCTCATTGAACATTGGAATATATAATTTACTGAAGATTATCTTTGGGGCTGTGGACATTTTGGATACTTTACTGGTTTGGGGGTAACAGCAACCCCTTACCACGTGCACCACTAGTGAAAGAGGAGAAAGTTAATACTACAGGGCGCTAAGCTCATTTACTGATTCCATATTTTTATATTGGGTTAACACAAATGAGAATATGCATTGGGTGTGTGCGAGATTGGGGTGTTAGGTTTTTTTCTACTTTTGTTTGTCCATTGACTTCTATGGGGGAATACGTGAATGAGCACACAATATTCTAACTTTGGATTTTTGCGCTAGTCGGGTTACCGCTAAAGCAAAAACAGTTTACTTTCAACTTGTAATACAAGCCCAACCCGACTAGCGCAAACAATTTTAATTCTAGTGGAGTTAGTGCTCTAGCGGAAGCACAAAATACCACTCCACTTATAATCTGGCCAAATGGAAAACAAGACTATGAGGGAATCTCCAAATTTAACATATATTTTATATATAATATGTAGAATAAATACTATAGTTATCTTGAATTATCTGTGCCAAATATAAAATTCCTATCCCTAAACCTATACCTGTTGACCTATACTGTCTCTGAAAGAAATACACTTTATGTATAGGAAACAATTATCAAAATGTAAAGTGCACATATGTGATTATTCATAGCTAGTGAACTTCTACAGCCCCAGTTGTCAGTTTGTTTATATGGTGTCTATAAAGCGCATTCAAAATTCTGTGCTTCCATATATTTTAACAGGGAGAAGGATCCCAGTGGTGTAAGTGTTGAGGAACTGTTTTCCTTTCTGGTGAAGCGAATGGGTAAGATACTTTTTCATTTGATTTTGCAATAGTCTAGTGTAGTTCATATTTGTAATTTGACATAAAGGCACACAATAGAAGAATGTAACTGAAGGATGAACTCAGGGAGTGTTACAATATAAATGCTAAATAAGTAAAAAAAAACTCCCATTGTAAGTACAGTTAAACATAAAAGATCACTGTATAGCACATTATGCCATAGAAACGTCAGCAGTGTTTCCACTGAAGCAGGATATTACCAGTGCGTCATTGCACTAGACCGTTTTAATGTATAGTAGGGATAGGTATAGCAAGATAAATCACATGATGACACTAGATTTTTCTTTGCATACATGTTTTGTAGATGATCCATTTATATAGCCCATCTGGAATTGTATAGTTTTGCTTATTTTTAAATAACATTGTGATGAATTTCAGACTCCTAACCAAGCCCTAAAGGTTTAGATGTATACTGATGTCTACAGATATCTGTTAGCTCCTGTTTGTCTAATGGGTCTTTTCATATGCGGGGGGAGGGGGGTTTCTGCTCTTTCTGTATTCCCTGCCCTTTTCAGTGGGTGTCCCAGCCTAATCTCATCAACAGTGCAAAATGGGAGCTTCTAACGAAATTTTTTAGAAGGTTTTATACTGGATTTTTATAACTGTATCTGAGCATAGTCTTCTTTATAGTAGTGTTTATTACATGCAGTTGTATGAAAATTGGTGTTTACTGTCCCTTTAATAATTTTTTTTTTTTTCCCATCATGGCCATTGATCTTTTTATGTGCATGCCAAGAAAGTTTTGCAACCTAAAACCGTATACCTTGCAATAAAATACAGTAACTAAGTAGTCTTTTAATCATTTGATGGGACCTGTTAGTGCAGTGTACTGAAGTTATGGGTTTTTACTATAAGTCTTCATGCAAGAAAATTCATTAAAGGGACAGTCTATTCAGGAATTTATATTGTTTAAAATGATAGATAATCCATTTATTACCCATTCCCTAATTTTGCATAACCAACACAGTTATATTAATACACTTTTTACCTCTATGATTATCTTGTATCTAAGTCTCTGCAGACTGCCTCCATATTTCAGTTCTTTTGACAGACATGCATTTTAGCCAATCGGTGCTGACATAAATAACTCCACAGGAGTGGGCACAATGTTATTTATAAATAACATGAAATAGCGCTGTCTAGCTTTGAAAAACTGTCAAAATTCACTGAGATAAGAGGTGGCCTTCAAGGGCCTGTAAATTAGCATATGAGCCTACCTAGACGCTTTCAAGAAAGCATATTTGATGATAAAAGTAAATTGATAAGTTGTTTAAAATGACATGCCCTATCTAAATCATGAAAGTTTAATTTTGACTAGACTGTTTCTTTAAGCTTATGATAATCACAAGAGTAATAAAAGGCTACCGCTGTACAAAGACAACAATCAGAATAACAGTTATATGCCTAAAACACAGCAGAAAATTTGCTTCCAAAGGGAAAAAAAACACAACAAAAAACCTTACGCAATGGGTCCACTCTTAGATTTGAAAGTATATGGTAAGATCAAATCTTAAGTATTTTGATAAGATATTTTGCTTTTTTAAGTTGTTTAGGGTGCAGAGAAAAAAAACCTGGTACCAAGTTGAAATGTTTCATTAATCAATGGAGTATGTGCTGAGAAACAGACAGTGGATATACCGTGCTATACCAGCATGTTGATTCTTAAAGGGACATAAAAAAATCCTGTATTAGTAAGTCTTAAATTTGGGAGAAAAAATCTAGCGTTTCTCATATAGAAAGCGATAAGGCATCACTGCTTCTCTCAATTTCCCTGCCCTACAGAATCGTGCTCCCATGCATTACTTGTGTATGGCTCAGGATTTGTCAGTATGTCTGCAACCATTCCATTGCCAATAGGGTAGTAATACATATTTAGAGGGAACTGAAAGTGCCAGAGCCAAAATGAAAATGGAAAAAAATGAAATGACTTTAAAAGCAGATTTAATAACCTAGGGGCTTTTATGTCCCATTATTGTTTTGGTTCTACAAGGCACATTAAGTTGTGGGGTAAATTACAGAATACGTGAGGGAGAGAGACTATTAAGACCCAGAGCAACTTAGAGAAACAATTCAATGGAAGACAGAAGAGCAAATGATAGAGTAGTAGACTAATTCAAAATTCAGTCCAGACTCGCCAGAAACAGCAGTTATGAAGCAGCAGTCTAAAGACCGCTGCTCCATAACCCTGTCCGCCAGGAATCGCCACAATTTAACCAGATCGAGTACGATTGGGTTGATTGACACCTCCCTGCTGGCGGCCGCGAGTCTGCAGGGGGCAGCGTTGCACCATCAGCTCTTGTGAGCTGCTGGTGCAATGCTGAATACGGAGAGTGTATTGCTCTCTGCATTCAGCGAGGTCTTGCGGACCTGTTCCGCACTGTTGGATCAGATCCGACAGACATATGATAAATAGGCCTCTAAATGTGTAGTAGTAGTATACAGTAAGCACAGGTAGGTTTCAGGAAGGGTCATACACATCTATTTATTTAGGCTACAAATAAGGGAATAGAAGTGACACCAGAGCAATCGGGGTAAACATGGAGCAAATAGGATCAGATTGAGCTGAAGGCAGGACCATAGGCAGCAGGGAATCATGCACATAAATCAGCACCCAGACAGACTGACTCAATACATGGCCCACAGAAGTGTGTGAGAGCAATTTTTAAGGCCCATGCCAAGGAACACCTGTGCTCAGCAATGAAATCATTGCACAAGGCTAAATGCTGCATGAGCTAGTAATCCGGCAAAATTAGTGTGACATTTATATTGTGTTTTGTGCTCTCTGCAACCTACTATAATAAAGTTTAGAAGAAAAACCTTATATGTTCAAAAAACATTAGGAAATATATCTGTGGCGCTACTAGAGCTAAATAAATATATATATTTTAGTATCGGGCTATCGATAGCGTTACACTTATAGCAGGCAACCTTATAAAAACTACAAATGTGTAGTATCAAAAGCAGGGAGTATATTTAATATAAAAGCATATGCAATAAAAATATTGCGTTTTAAACACAATATACCAATGACAGAAAAAAACAGTGCATCAAATATACATAAGAAAAATAAAAAATAACTGTTAAAAGTTCATGCAGGGACTGAGTTCATCAAAGGATTCCAAGTAGGAAAGGGTAAATCCAGTGATCCTGTGAATGATAGGATGAGACAAGAGATCCTTGTCAAAGTATGGCAAAGTAATTCACTTAAAGGTAAACATTTCGTCCTTTCCTTTATGTCTTTGATTCGTATTGTAACTTCTGTAACGAATCCCTTCTGGATACAAAGTAGTACTTTGCTTAACAAGTCTGCCGCCTGGATTCAATGCAGTCAAACTACGGAAGCCTCAAGTGGCCAAAAACAGAGTAGCGCGTTAAGGCTAAACCATCTTCACTTGTTGTTAGCTTAATATAATCAACCACAAACTGCACAAGGAACAAAATAGGCTCCTCTCGAGAAGTTCTATTTTATAAGCAGACAATAGTAAGGGTACACAAAAATAATGAATTGAAAAGACATAAAACCCTTTTTTTTTCTTTCACAATTCAGATAGATCATATATTTTTTTAAACAACTTTCCAGTTTACTTCTATTATCTAATTTGCTTTATTCTCTTGGTATCCTTTGTTGAAGCAGCAACAATGCCCTGGGAATAAGCTGAAAGCCAATGGCAAGATGCATGTGTGCAGCCACCAATCAGCAGCTTCTGAGTCTACCTAGGTATATTTTTTAACAAGGGGTACAAGAGAACCAAACAAATTAGATACTAGAAATAAATTGGAAGGTTATTTAAAATTGCATGCTCTTTCTGAATCATGAAAGAAAAAAATTGGGTTTCATGTCCCTTAATTTGGCCCAAGTGGTTTGGAAAGTCAGACAGCATCCTAGTGGCACTGGTGTTGTAGATCTTGCCCCATTGAGCATATCTAGTAAAATACAGTGGCAAGAAAAAGCTTGCGAGGAAAGAACAATTTTAGTAATGTTGCAGGTATATAAGATTATCATAAAATCAGGAGTATGTTAACTTATCGAAGTAGAATAATAGGAATAAAGAACAGGAATGGGCCTAAGCCTGGCATTCCATGATCCCAGTAGTTTAATGCTAGTTTAAATACAGAAGGGCCAGAGAAATAGTTAACAAGTTCATGAAAGATTGCTTGTTAAGAAGGAGAGTATGCCGTACTTGTGATCACTAACTTGAAGATGGTAAAGAGCATATTTTTGATTAACTATTGGTTTGATGAAAGTTGACCTTGTTTTGTTGACCGTATGACAGTTAACATAGCCAGTGGTTGTTGAGAGAGAGAGCATGCAGGAGAAAAAATATATTGTAATTATGACAAAAATCTAAAGAGAGAGCAAAGTGTAAGATGTTTCATAAACACACTTTTATAATCTTGGTATTGGACCCACTGGTTGAGTAGTGAAAAATATTATAGACAATTAGATAATCATTACTTGTAGCAATAGATAGAGAATACAATGGAATGCAGCTGTAGACTTGATACATGGTACATTTTGTGGGGAGGGATTATGCTAAATTATATTAATCTTATTATAATTTACAGATGGAAAGATAATTATGCCAGGCAACTTTATATACCTGACCTTTTATGGTCGTCCCTGCACCTTGTTGGTATTAAAAGTGAAAGGAATTGATGGAACGGTACAAGACTCCTTAGCCAATAACTCATTTGCAAACGAAACTGTGATGGAAAAAACAAGTGTAAACAGCAGTAGCTTAGATATATCTTTGCAGCTCAGTCTACTAGATATTGAAGACAACCAGGCAGCTACTAGCACTCCTAGAAAATCTGAAGACTGCAGAGCATCAATTCCTTCTACTGATACGTCTTTGGAAGTTGCTCCAAAAGACCAGGACACAGGAGAATTGACTCAAGACTGTATTATTGATGCAAATGTTACTGGTTCTGGGGATGATTTGAATGTGAAAGCCAGGCTAACATCTGCATGCCCGAAACCTGGGGTCAGATGCAACACTGATACATTTTATTGCATTTCTTCAAAAACCCAAGTTAGATATAAAGAATTGAAGGCCTCATTGGAGTCAGCGGAAGATAAACTCAAGGACAGAATTACTTTTGATATGATTGGTGGTTTGAGTGGCCAACTGAAAGAGATCCGTGAAACCATAGAGTTGCCTCTGAAGCAGCCTGAACTTTTTCGGACATATGGTAAGGCTTTACATTGTTTAGTCATTAGCCATACTATTTACTTATAATTTATTTTTTGCAGTGGATATTTTTATTGGGTGGTTGTTTCAAAATGCCTTTTAATAATGCACTAAGACACCAATTACTTTATACTTATTAATAACCATGTGATGTTACTAAATCATAGCTGAGTTTATTGCAGCATCAGAAAATAGCTAACCTATAACGGCCAAAGATTTGCTAATGAGGGGTTTGAGCTCAATCAAATGATTTATGAAAGTGCGAGCGGACATGATCTGCTGTAGTGTATCATGTCCGCCACACATCGATAAATGCCGACAGTATACACTGTCAGCATTTATCATTGCACAAGCAGTTCTGGTGAATTGCTTGTGCAATGCCGCCCCCCTTCAGATTCAGGGGTGTCAATCAACCAGATCGTATGTGATCGGGCTGATTGCTGTTTGCCGCCTCAGAGGTGGCGTATGAGTTAAGGAGCAGCGGTCTTAAGACCGCTGCTTCTTAACTCTTGTTTCCGGTGAGCCTGAAGGCTTGCGCGGAAACAGCTGCATCAAGCTCCATATTGAGCTTGATAATTCGGCCCCTTCGACTTTAATGGGCAACCTTGTAGAAAAAACATTGGATAAACGTGTCTAAAGGGATTGTGATCAACTCAACAGCTACAAAATGAACTATATGGAATAAGAAAAATAAGTAAAACACAAAAATGAATCCTAAAAAGTATTGTTTAATTTTCAGACATGAATTTCATAAAGTTTTTAAGGCAACAGTACTATCTATCTATCTATCTATCTATCTATCTATCTATCTATCTATCATTTTCATGTTTTTAAATTTGTCACCCAGTATTTGCAAATGTATATTTTTTTAAGTTTTGCCAAAGTATATTTGCAGTTTTAGATTTATATTTTTACAATTAAATAGTTCTTACTAAAAAGAGAAGGCAGTTGTATGGCTTTGTTGTGCATTCTCGGCTTTTGAAAATGACCACTTTTAAAGAAATATTAAAATCAAAATTAATATTTCCTGGTATACCTAGAGCATGCATTTAAAAATTTTTATTTTCAGTTTACTTCTTTTATTCAGTTGGCTTTGTTTTCTTGGTATCCTTTGTGGAAGAGTACACTAGGTAGGCTCATATTTGCTTATGAGTGTGCATGTGCCTTTAAAGGGATATGAAACCCAAAAATGTTTTTTTATGATTTGGAAAGAAAAGTAAAATCCCATTTTAAAATTGTTTGCTATTATCAAATTTGCTTTGTTCCCATGATATTATTTACTGAAGATTAACCTAGGTAGGCATCTGGAGCGCTACATGACAGGAAATAGTGCTGCCATTAAGGGCTCTTGCAAGTGACTGCTGTGTGTGCAACAATGTTTGTAGTAATACTATACATTGTTGCTAAAGAGACATGCATTCTTCTGAGCTCCTGTGAGCATAGTCTTCTTCAAAGCATACCAAGAGAACAAAGCAAAACTGATAATAGAAATAATCATCCTTTTAAATAAAGATCACCATAAATGTTTTCCTTAAAGTGAAGGTCAATTTTAGAGTAATAGACTTCCGCAATGCATTAAGCAATATTACATTAATGTAGTCGCTACCTTTTTTTAATAATAATATCTTTTTTTTTTTTTTTTTAATAAATAACTTTGAAAATATGTACCGTTTCTATTGTGACTCTTCCCCCGCACCACTTCTTCGTTCTGCAGTTGTGACGTAGCGAGCGGTCCCACCCACTCTCTATGTCGGTCCCAAACGCGTTCACAACAGTCCATAGAAACTGAGCATGCGTATGTTCACTCAAACCGCGCATGCGTCAAACTATGCAATCGCAATATTCTATATTTGGATTCGGAATAGATAACTCGGACAATATACTAATATCGGAACGCTATGAGTATTTCCTTTTTTGGAATAAACCTAAAATCTCTATATTGAGTTGTCTGTGAAAATAGTTTTAAGTATTTTTGCATAACATAAATAGTAAATTGTATAAGTACAGCTTATTGGCCGTTTTTGTACTTGTAACGCAAGCAGTCTTTTACTTGTTTTGTATCCAATTGATTGACAGGATGCAGAGTACGCATGCGCGTCTCACGAACGAGCATGAGGAAGAAACAGCGCAATTGAAGCTTTAACGCATGCGCTAAACAATCTTATGACGTTGCGAGAAAGGGGCTGAACGCCCCAGGGGGGAAAGGCCATTGGTGTATTGAATTGGACTAGCCTGTCAATCACTTAGAGAAAATGGCGGGCGGACGAAAGAAGTGTACCAGAGGCTGTTTGTAAGCTAAAAAACAGCAATGTTTAGCGTTAGGTAGAAAAAAATGATGAATGAAACTTAAGCTCATTTTTAATTCCCTATACAACGGCGTGAGCGAGACCCCCGGACTTGACCTTCACTTTAAGTTGGAAGATCAATTGGTTCCTTCATTCTTAGCTGTACTGAGCTGTACCTCTAACTCATGTTATGCAATGATAAATTATTAATTCAATGTGTGATTTTTTTTTTTACAACTGTAGTAGATTAAAGGGACAGTAAAGTCATAATAAAACGTTATTGATTCAGAAAGAGCATGCGATCTTAAGCAAGTTAGCAATTTACATCTATTATCAGATATGCTTTGTTCATTTTCTATCCTTTGATGAACGTTTAATTTTGGCTTTACTCTCCTTTTTTTATCATACTGATCAGATGTTTCCGGCAGGGGTTAGTAGGTATGTGCTTTAGAGAAGGGTTTCTTCATGTGCACCAACACCTTCATGGTAAAGCGCGATTGATCTGACTCAGACTTGATTAACCTAGTACAAATAGAGTAATGTTCTCAAGTTCAGCTAACTCACCTAGAACAGCACCTTAACTAATATTATTATTATTTTTTTTCCCCCAAGGGATTCCTCCTCCAAGAGGAGTGCTGCTTCACGGCCCTCCGGGCACTGGCAAGACACTGATTGCAAGAGCAATCGCCAGTGAAGTTGGAGCTAATTTTTCAGTAATTAATGGTCCAGAAATAATGAGCAAGTAAGTTTTTAGGTTTGAATCTATTGTTCTGCACTATACTATATTGGTTCTGTAGATACGTCTCAGTAGTAAGTAGTGTATTATGCCTTTTATTTTCATTGCCCCAAGTTAATTTTCATGCATAGCCAGAAATGCCGATTCCAATGCCCCTTTTGCCAAAATTTGGATCACACTATTTTAGATGTGTGACTGATGAGTCAGATAGAGAATGCAATTTTTAAGCAACTTTCCAATTTACTTCTGTTATTGCTTTGTTCTCTTAGTATCATTTGTTGAAGAGTAAACCTAGGTAGGCTCATAGGAGCTCAGGAGCGTGCATGTATCTTTAGCAGTCTATGGCAGCAGTATTTGAAACAGCTGCAATAGAATGCTAAAGATACGTGAACATTCCTGAGTTCCTATGAGTCTACCTAGGTTTACCCTTTAATAAAGGATACAAAGAAATTAAAGCTAATTTGATAATAAAAATACATTCGAAAGTTGTTTAAAATTTCGCACTCTGTCTAAACCATGAAGGTTTAATTTTGACTTTACTGTCCCTTTAATACTGCATTTTTGCATTTGCGGCCTACAGGCTTAAAACATTTTATATTTTTCATGTTACAATTTTACTTTTATTTGCTTGCAGAAATGCACCTGTTTCATGTATTTGACAGTATCTTTTTCTAGAGTCACTAGTTGGTGATTTTGCAACTTAAAGGGACATTGTGCAATCATTTTTCTTTTTCTGCATTAATGTGTTCCCAGTGATCTATTTTTTGGGAACACATTAAAGGGAAACGATTTTAAAGTGCTATGTCCCTTTAAATGTCCTTATCCTTCAAAATAGTTAAAATATGTGGAGCCTTCATAACAATTTCTGTAAGGTATTCCACATTATGTGATTGTTATTTCATACAGAACATGCTAAAACTAACTAAACTTAGACCCACAATTTAATTTAAACTGCTTGCCCTGCACACATTCGGGTTGGATGGAAGTGCCTGTGGAACTAGTTTTTGGTACTAGCAAAGGTTTTTGGGAAAATAACCCATATACAGTGGGTATTGAAAAGAATCACCCCCCTTGAAAATAATCACATTTTGTTGCTTTGCAGCCTGAAATAAAGACAGACATAGTTTTTGTTTATCCAGTTGTAATTACTCAGTGCAACTTATAACATCCAAGTGAAAGATATAACACCAACATGTCAGGCAAAAATATGCAAAAACAGAATCACTGAGTTGCAAAAAGGATCACCCCCTTGTGTCAGTATTTTGTTGAACCACCTTTTGCTTTAATTACAGCCTTTAGTCTGTTGGGATATGTCTCTACTAGCTTTGCACATCTAGACTGTGCAATATTTGCCCAGTCTTCTTTGCAGAACTGCTCCAGTTCCGTTTTTGTTTGATGGTGACCGTTTTTGGACTGGTCTTAAAGCCATGCCACAGATATTTAATGGGGTTTGGGCTGGGCTCTGACTAGGCCATGCAAGCATATTCACCTTTTCTCTTGTTAAGTGTATTCAGTCCACGGATCATCCATTACTTATGGGATATATTCCCTTCCCAACAGGAAGTTGCAAGAAGATCACCCAAAGCAGAGCTGCTATATAGCTCCTCCCCTCCACGTCATATCCAGTCATTCTCTTGCAACACTCAACATAGTAGGAAGGTGTGAGAGGAGTGTGGAGTTTTTATACTTAATTATTTCTTCAATCAAAAGTTTGTTATTTAAAATGGCACCGGAGTGTGCTGTTTTTTCTCTCAGGCAGTATTTAGAAGAAGAATCTGCCTGCGTTTTCTATGATCTTAGCAGAAGTAACTAAGATCCACTGGCTGTTCTCGCACATTCTGAGGAGTGGGGTAACTTCAGAAAGGGAATAGCATGCAGGGTTCCCTGCAGATGAGGTATGTGCAGTAAAATATTTTTCTAAGGAATGGAATTGACTAAGAAAATACTGCTGATACCGATGTAATGTAAGTACAGCCTTAAATGCAGTAGTAGTGACTGGTATCAGGCTGATGAATGTATGTGCAGTAAAGTAATTTTCTAAGGAATGGAATTTGACTAAGAAAATGCTGTTAATACTGAAGTAATATATGAGCCTTAACTGCAGTAGAAGCGACTGGTAGCAGGCTTATTGATAACACTACATAACTTGTAAAATGTATGTTTAAAACGTTTACTGGCATGTTATTCGTTTTTGTGAGGTACTTTGGTGATAAATCTTTTGTGGCATGATTTTTTCCACATGGCTGACGTATATTTCTGCATAGAAACAGTTAACTGAGGTTTCCCAATGTTGTAATATGAGTGGGAGGGGCCTATTTTAGCGCTTTTTTGCGCAGTAAAAATTCAGTCACAGTCTTCCGGCTTCTTCCTCCTTGATCCAGGACGTCTCTAGAGAGCTCAGGGGTCTTCAAAATTCATTTTGAGGGAGGTAATCAGTCACAGCAGACCTGTGACAGTGTGTTTGACTGTGATAAAAACGTTAATTGTTAAATTGATTATCCGTTTTTGGGTATTATGGGGTTAATCATCCATTTGCTAGTGGGTGCAATACTTTGCTAACTTAATACATTTACTGTGAAAATTTGGTTGCTATAACTGATTTGGTTCATTGTTATTTCAACTGTGACAGTTTTTTTGTGCTTCTTAAAGGCGCAGTAGCGTTTTTTATATATTTTGAAAGGATTTTCCAAGCTTGCTAGTCTCATTGCTAGTCTGTTTAAACATGTCTGACACAGATGAATCTGTTTGTTCACTATGTTTGAAGGCCAATGTGGAGCCCCATAGAAATATGTGTACTAAATGTATTGATGTCACTTTAAATAAAAGTCAATCTTTATCTGTAAAGAAATTATCACCAGACAACGAGGGGGAAGTTATGCCGACTAACTCTCCTCACGTGTCAGTACCTTCGCCTCCCGCTCAGGAGGCGCGTGATATTGTGGCGCCAAGTACATCAGCGAGGCCCTTACAAATCACTTTGCAAGACATGGCTGCTGTTATGACAAAGGTATTATCTAAGTTGCCAGAATTAAGAGGCAAGCGCGATAGCTCTGGGTTAAGGACAGAGCGCGCGGATGATGTGAGAGCCATGTCCGATACTGCGTCACAATTTGCAGAACATGAGGACGGAGAGCTTCATTCTGTGGGTGACGGATCTGATCCAGGGAGACCGGATTCAGAGATTTCTAATTTTAAATTTAAGCTTGAGAACCTCCGTGTGAAAAAATCAGACTCAACAAGTGTGATATTGAACCCTGTTTTAATGTTTTGTATTTTTGTTTTGTGTACCATTTTCCCCTACTTTCAAAAAGTTTAAAAAAGTGATGCTTTTTTATCCATATGGCATTCATTTTGTGCTTGTTTGAATGATTGTAACACGGTTGCAATTCCAGAGAAATTATGTAGGCTGGATAGATACTATGCGGTGCCGGTGTGTACTGACGTTTTTCCTATACCTAAAAGGCTTACAGAGATTATTAGCAAGGAGTGGGATAGACCCGGTGTGCCCTTTTCCCCTCCTCCGATATTTAGGAAAATGTTTCCAATAGACGCCACCACACGAGACTTATGGCAGACAGTCCCTAAGGTGGAGGGAGCAGTTTCTACTTTAGCTAAACGTACCACTATCCCGGTGGAGGATAGTTGTGCTTTTTCGGATCCAATGGATAAAAAATTAGAAGGTTACCTTAAGAAAAAGTTTGTTCAACAAGGTTTTATCTTACAGCCCCTTGCATGCATTGCGCCTGTCACTGCTGCTTCGGCATTCTGGTTTGAGTGTCTGGAAGAGGCCATTCGCACAGCTCCATTGGATGAGATTATGGACAAGCTTAAAGCTCTTAAGCTAGCTAACGCATTTGTTTCTGATGCCGTGGTACATTTAACCAAACTAACGGCTAAGAACTCCGGATTCGCCATCCAGGCGCGCAGAGCGCTATGGCTTAAATCCTGGTCAGCTGACGTGACTTCTAAATCTAAATTGCTTAATATTCCTTTCAAAGGGCAGACCTTATTCGGGCCCGGCTTGAAAGAAATTATTGCTGACATTACTGGAGGTAAGGGTCATACTCTTCCTCAGGACAAGGCCAAACCAAAGGCCAAACAGTCTAATTTTCGTGCCTTTCGTAACTTCAAGGCAGGAGCAGCATCAACTTCCTCCGCTCCAAAACAGGAAGGAACTGTTGCTCGTTACAGACAGGGCTGGAAAGCTAACCAGTCCTGGAACAAGGGCAAGCAGGCCAGAAAACCTACTTCTGCCCATAAGACAGCATGAAGAGAGGGCCCCCTATCCGGAAACGGATCTAGTGGGGGGCAGACTTTCTCTCTTCGCCCAGGCTTGGGCAAGAGATGTCCAGGATCCCTGGGCGTTAGAGATCATATCTCAGGGATATCTTCTGGACTTCAAAGCTTCTCCTCCACAAGGGAGATTTCATCTTTCAAGGTTATCAGCAAACCAAATAAAGAAAGAGGCATTCCTACGCTGTGTACAAGACCTCTTAGTAATGTGGGTGATCCACCCAGTTCCGCGGACGGAACAAGGGCAAGGTTTTTACTCAAATCTGTTTGTGGTTCCCAAGAAGGAGGGAACCTTCAGACCAATCTTGGACCTAAAAATCTTAAACAAATTCCTAAGAGTTCCATCATTCAAAATGGAAACTATTCGAACCATCCTACCCATGATCCAAGAGGGTCAATACATGACCACAGTGGACTTAGATGCCTACCTTCACATACCGATTCACAAAGATCATTATCTAAGATTTGCCTTTCTAGACAGACATTACCAGTTTGTAGCTCTTCCCTTCGGGTTAGCTACGGCCCGAGAATTTTTACAAAGGTTCTGGGCTCACTTCTGGCGGTGCTAAGACCGCGAGGCATAGCGGTGGCTCCGTACCTAGACGACATTTTGATACAAGCGTCAAGTTTTCAAATTGCCATGTCTCATACAGAGATAGTTCTGGCATTTCTGAGGTCGCATGGGTGGAAGGTGAACGTGGAAAAGAGTTCTCTATTACCACTCACAAGAGTTCCCTTCCTGGGGACTCTTATAGATTCTATAGAGATGAAGATTTACCTGACGGAGTCCAGGTTATCAAAGCTTCTGAATGCTTGCCGTGTCCTTCATTCCATTCCACGCCCGTCAGTAGCTCAGTGCATGGAAGTAATCGGCTTAATGGTAGCGGCAATGGACATAGTACCATTTGCGCGCCTGCATCTCAGACCACTGCAATTATGCATGCTAAGTCAGTGGAATGGGGATTACTCAGATTTGTCCCCTCTACTAAATCTGGATCAAGAGACCAGAGATTCTCTTCTCTGGTGGCTTTCTCGGGTCCATCTGTCCAAGGGGATGACCTTTCGCAGGCCAGATTGGACGATTGTAACAACAGATGCCAGCCTTCTAGTTTGGGGCGCAGTCTGGAACTCCCTGAAGGCTCAGGGATTATGAACTCTGGAGGAGAAACTCCTCCCAATAAATATTCTGGAGTTGAGAGCAATATTCAATGCTCTTCTAGCTTGGCCTCAGTTAGCAACACTGAGGTTCATCAGATTTCAGTCGGACAACATCACGACTGTGGCTTACATCAACCATCAAGGGGGAACCAGGAGTTCCCTAGCGATGTTAGAAGTCTCAAAGATAATTCGCTGGGCAGAGTCTCACTCTTGCCACCTGTCAGCGATCTACATCCCAGGCGTGGAGAACTGGGAGGCGGACTTTCTAAGTCGCCAGACTTTTCATCCGGGGGAGTGGGAACTTCATCCGGAGGTCTTCGCTCAACTGATTCATCGTTGGGGCAAACCAGAACTGGATCTCATGGCGTCTCGCCAGAACGCCAAGCTTCCTTGTTACGGATCCAGGTCCAGGGACCCGGGAGCGGCGCTGATAGATGCTCTAGCAGCCCCTTGGGTTTTCAACATGGCTTATGTGTTTCCACCATTTCCGCTGCTACCTCGCCTGATTGCCAAGATCAGACAAGAGAGAGCATCGGTGATTCTGATAGCACCTGCGTGGCCACGCAGGACCTGGTATGCAGACCTAGTGGACATGTCGTCCTGTCCACCATGGTCTCTGCCTCTGAGGCAGGACCTTCTCATTCAGGGTCCTTTCCATCATCCAAATCTAATTTCTCTGAGGCTGACTGCATGGAGATTGAACGCTTGATCCTATCAAAGCGTGGCTTCTTGGAGTCGGTTATTGATACCTTAATACAGGCTCGGAAACCTGTTACCAGAAAAATTTACCATAAAATATGGCGGAAATATCTATATTGGTGCGAATCCAAGAGTTACTCATGGAGTAAGGTTAGGATTCCTAGGATATTGTCTTTTCTACAAGAGGGTTTAGAAAAGGGCTTATCTGCTAGTTCGTTAAAGGGACAGATTTCTGCTCTGTCTATTCTTTTACACAAATGTCTGGCAGAAGTTCCAGACGTCCAGGCCTTTTGTCAGGCTTTAGCTAGGATTAAGCCTGTGTTTAAGACTGTTGCTCCTCCGTGGAGCTTAAACTTGGTTCTTAAAGTTCTTCAAGGAGTTCCGTTTGAACCCCTTCATTCCATTGATATTAAGCTTTTATCTTGGAAAGTTCTGTTTTTGATGGCTATTTCCTCGGCCCGAAGAGTCTCTGAGTTATCAGCCTTACATTGTGATTCTCCTTATCTGATTTTCCATTCAGATAAGGTAGTTCTGCGTACTAAACCTGGGTTTTTACCTAAGGTGGTTTCTAACAGGAATATCAATCAGGAGATTGTTGTTCCATCATTATGTCCTAATCCTTCTTCAAAGAAGGAACGACTTTTGCATAATCTGGACGTAGTCCGTGCCCTGAAGTTCTATTTACAGGCAAGATTTTCGTCAAACTTCTTCCCTGTTTGTCGTGTACTCTGGACAGAGGAGAGGTCAAAAAGCTTCGGCAACCTCTCTCTCTTTTTGGCTTCGTAGCATAATACGTTTAGCCTATGAGACTGCTGGACAGCAGCCCCCTGAAAGAATTACAGCTCATTCCACTAGAGCTGTGGCTTCCACTTGGGCCTTTAAGAATGAGGCCTCTGTTGAACAGATTTGCAAGGCTGCAACTTGGTCTTCGCTTCATACTTTTTCAAAATTTTACAAATTTTACACTTTTGCTTCTTCGGAGGCTGTTTTTGGGAGAAAGGTTCTACAGGCAGTGGTTCCTTCCGTTTAAGTTCCTGCCTTGTCCCTCCCATCATCCGTGTACTTTAGCTTTGGTATTGGTATCCCATAAGTAATGGATGATCCGTGGACTGAATACACTTAACAAGAGAAAACATAATTTATGCTTACCTGATAAATTTATTTCTCTTGTAGTGTATTCAGTCCACGGCCCGCCCTGTCTTTTTTAAGGCAGATCTAAATTTTAATTTGAACTCCAGTCACCACTGCTCCCTATGGTTTCTCCTTTCTTGTCTTGTTTCGGTCGAATGACTGGATATGACGTGGAGGGGAGGAGCTATATAGCAGCTCTGCTTTGGGTGATCCTCTTGCAACTTCCTGTTGGGAAGGGAATATATCCCATAAGTAATGGATGATCCGTGGACTGAATACACTACAAGAGAAATAAATTTATCAGGTAAGCATAAATTATGTTTTTCTCCTTCAACCACTGTGTGGTCATTTTTGCTGTGTACTTTGGGTCATTGTCATGTTGGAAGGTAAACCTTCTTCCCATTGACAACTTCAGAGGGCAGCAGATTTTCCTCAAGAATTGGACGGTATTTTGCCCCATCCATTATTCCTTCTATGATAAGTGCTCCAGTGTCTGCTTCAGAGAAATACCCCCATAACAGGATATTACCACCTCCATGCTTTACTGTAGGTATGGTGTTTTTTGGATGGTGAGCTGTATTGTATTTCCTCCAGACATATCGTTTAATGTTGAGGCCAAATAATTACATTTTAGTCTCCTCTGACCATAACACCTTTTTCCATGTGGCCTCAGAATCTCCTAGGTGTGTTATGGCAAAACTCAGTCATGACTGCATGTGGCCACTGAGGAGTGGCTTTTTTTCTTGCAACCCTCCCATTCAAGCCACATTGTGGAGAATTTGTGATATTGTTGTCACATGCACACAATGACCACTTTTTGTCATAAATTCCTGCAACTTCTTCAGTGTTGCTGTGGGCCTCTTGGTAGCCTCTCTGACCAGTTTCCTCCTGGCTCTTTCATCCAGTTTGGAGTGACGTCCTGATCCACAGAGGGTCTGTGTTGAACCAAATACCTTCCACTTCTTAATAATATACTTCACTGTGCTTCTAGGCATTGATAATGCCTTTGATACTTTCTTGTATTCATCTCCTGACTTGTACCTGTCCACAACATATCCCGGAGATCTTTTGACAGTGCCTTGTCACCTATAGTTTGTTTGCTTTAGTTGCACTACCAGGGACTAAGATGCTCAAGGAAAGCTCTTTTCATGCTGAGCTAATCAATATGCCCACAGCCGAACACAGTTGAAGGTCAAATGGCTTTGTGTGTGCCGTTGAGAAGGTGATTAGCTACACCTGATTGAGTTTACAAATAATTTTAGGAGGGATTGATACTTTTTCCAACTTAGTGATTCTGTTTTTGAATTGTCTTTATTTTTGCCTGACATGTTGGTGTTATATCTTTCACTTGGATGTTTTAAGTTGCACTGAGTAATTACAACTGGATAAACAAAAACTGTGTGTCTTTATTTCAGGCTGCAAAACAACAAAATTATTCTTTTCAAGGGGGTGATTATTTCAATACCCACTGTATCTATAACTGTCATTTGATGTTTTACTAGTTTTCAATGAATATGAAGTTTGAAAAAGAAAAGCAGCAAACACATCCACAATTTAGAGGTGCATTATGCCTATTTCTTCAATTGCTACTAAGCCTTTTGACTTTATTGACTTTATTTATTATTATGATGATTATTATTAATAATTATACTACTGCTACTACTAATAAGTGTATAGTTAGGAACAAATCCACCAATCAGGAATTCCAAAATCCAGAATTATTTAGAAATCAAGACGTTTTCTTTTATATTTAAAAAAATAAATAAATTAAAGAAAATTAAAAATCAACAATTTCCCTACCAGTAAGTCACAATCTTCACATCCACTTTGTTTTTTTTTAGTGCACTAAAATGCAAATCCTAATCACCACTATTACCTTTGTGATTACAGTACTGTGCTATCTTTCTGATGGTTCTCTGCATACAAAAGTATTAAAATGCTATAAAACTACCTCTTTAGATTGAATGAATAAGCTGAATTCTGACATGTAAATACTGTCTAAATGACATATGATATTGGTGTTTACACCTGGTCCTATCCCCTCTCCAAGCTGTTCCACTTTACTGATGCAAATGAAGTTTGGCTAAAGGGTTTTCTACCTGAATTAATAATAATAATAATAATAATACCAATAATAATAATTATAGAATTGTTCGTAGTAGCAGTGGTATTGTCATTAATAATATATATAAATATATTTGTTTTTATACATAAATGACAGTGCTTTACACATCATTTTAAGTCATATTAGTTCATGACCTGCGGAGCTAGGAATAGGATAGTTATACTTGAATTCAGGACAAGCTTTTGTCTTGTTTAATGTTGTGTGGAGCCAGCACTGAATTGTATCCAACCTTCCCTAGCTCTGATGTGGTGTTGTCAGTCAGTCGCACTTCATTGTATGGAAAAGTAATTTAATCTTCATATTACTTAAAGGTAAATGGCGAGAGGCTGCAGTGTAACAGTAAATATTTCTGCAGAAGCCTTCAAGGAAGGAATGTCTGGTACAATATGATATCCCACCTAGAAAACGCCCTGTCAGCACTTATAAAGAAATAAATGAGTACATCTAATGCCAGTATATAAAAAAACAACTTACTGTAAGCTTTAAGAAAACATTGGTACCTGTATAGCTTTATTTTTTAAATAGAATTATATTATTCACGTTTTAAGAATTTTAACAATGCTGCTTTTAAAATGATAGTGAAATCAATATGATTTTTTTACGATTCAGAAAGAGCATACCATTTTAAACTTTCCAATTACCTCTCTTATCTGATTTACTTACTTTTCTTACTATCCTTTGCTGAAAATCTTACCTAGGTAGGGGCAGGAGCAGTTATGTACTACTGGGATATAGCTGCTGATTGGTGACTGCATATACATGCCTCTTGTCATTGGCTCACTCAATGTGTCAGCTTGGTCCCAGTAGTGAAATGCTGCTCCTTCAACAAGGAATACCAAGAGGATTAAACAAATTTTATATTAGAATTACATTGGAAACTTGTTTAACGTTGTATGCTCTATCTAAACCATGAACAACTAAATGTGTGTTTCATGTCCCTTTAATTGTGAGTGCTGTATATTTACCTTGCAGGTATTATGGGGAGTCAGAAGCAAGACTTCGGCAGATATTTGCAGAAGCATCCCTACGGTAAGGTTTCTAATCAGTGACTATGTCCTAAGGTTAATTTGTGTTTTTTAGAGTTCTATATATACATATTCTATCCTTTCTTGTGTGTTTCTTAGATGTCCGTCTATTATATTTATTGATGAATTGGATGCTCTGTGCCCAAAAAGGGAAGGTGCTCAGAATGAAGTGGAGAAGCGAGTGGTGGCTTCATTACTAACCCTTATGGATGGCATTGGCTCGGTAAGGACTCCGTATAATTACACTACTATATTATGTTCTAATGTTGCAGCAAATATACTTTTTCAGGGCCAAAAACGCACATTTATTTTTAAAGTCAAAACTGCATTCACCTGGAATTCAAGAACGTATTCCAGTCTGTGGTGTGTTATGTTCTCTATGCTCACTTGCTGTTTCATAATGCTACTTAAATATCCTGTATCTGTTCATGAGAATTCAAGACAATTTGATCTTTAAAGTATGGCTCTTTTTTTTTTTTTTATTTGGCCATGAACTATTAATATTTTTCAGGAGTCCTCAACATGATTATACAATCTCCAATTTAAACCAGGGCTGCATAATAGCCTTTGAGTTAAGAAGCCATGGCTCCCAGTATTCTTATTTTTGTATTTTAGCTCTTAGTTTTTTCACTTTTATGATTCAGACAGAGCACGACAAATTTAAACAACTTTCCATCTTCTGTTATTAAATTAGCTTTTTTCACTTAGTTTCCTTTGCTGAAAAGCATATCTAGGAAGGCTCAGGAGCAGAGTTGGTTGTATGTGGGTGCTAGGGGGTGTGGCTAGTGTAGCACCCCTGTTGAGCTATGAAGGGCAGCTCATGCTCTGCTAAGCTGCTCCGTATATTATGTGTGTTGTGTCCTTCTACTTTTTCACCACCTTTGTTAGTAACCCCCAATTTAAAGTTCTAGAACCCCCACTTCTCAGGGGCAGTGATGCATTACTACTAGGCGATTGGTGGCTGCACATATATGCTTCCTGTCATTAACTCACCCAATCTGTTCAGCCAGCTCACGCTAGTGCACTTCTGTTCTTAACCCTTCCCACGTTTACTCTTCAACAAAGGGTACTACAAGAAAGAAGCACATTTGATCGTATAAGTAAATTGGAAAGTTGCCTAAGTTTATATGCTGTGGCTGAATCATGAAAGTTTAATTTTGACTTTACTGCTCTTTTAAGTTGCATATGGCGGTGTTGTTTACAACAATGTACTACGTTACTGACATTGTTGCAAATACTGCTGCCATATAGTGCTCTGGATCGGTGCACGCTCATAAGCCTACCTAGTTATGTTGTCGTGGAAAGGAGCTACGTTTCAACAAAAAATGCCAAGAGAGAGAAACATGTTAAATAATAAAACTAAATTTTAATGTTGCTTTTAAATTACATGCTGTATCTAAATCATGTAACTTTCATTTTGACTTACCTTTAATATATTTGAAGTTTATTTTATCTGTTTATTATTAAATTGTAAAAAGTAAAATACACTTTTTACAATTTAATGAGTTTAGTGCTGCTAAAACAATATAACAAGAATGAAAGTTGAGTGAGGAAAATGAGATGTTTTTTCTCTTGTTAAGTGTATCCAGTCCACGGATCATCCATTACTTGTGGGATATTCTCCTTCCCAACAGGAAGTTGCAAGAGGATCACCCACAGCAGAGCTGCTATATAGCTCCTCCCCCAGCTGTCATATCCAGTCATTCTCTTGCAAGCCTCAACCAAGATGGAGGTCGTAAGAGCAGTGTGGTGTTTTATATTTAGTTTATTCTTCAATCAAAAGTTTGTTATTTTTAAATGGTGCCGGAGTGTACTGTTTATCTCAGGCAGTATTTAGAAGAAGAATCTGCCTGCGTTTTCTATGATCTTAGCAGAAGTAACTAAGATCCATGGCTGTTCTCACATATTCTGAGGAGTGAGGTAACTTCAGAGAGGGAATGGCGTGCAGGTTTTCCTGCAATAAGGTATGTGTAGTTAAAATATTTTTCTAGGGATGGAATTTGCTAGAAAATGCTGCTGATACCGAACTAATGTAAGTAAAGCCTTAAATGCAGTGAGAGCGACTGTTATCAGGCTTATTAATAGAGATACATACTCTTATAAAAATGTAATTTTAATCGTTTTTATATGTATTTGGTGATAAAACTTATTGGGGCCTAGTTTTTTTTCCACATGGCTGGCTTGAATTTTACCTAGAAACAGTTTCCTTAGGCTTTCCACTGTTGTAATATGAGTGGGAGGGGCCTATTTTGCCGTTTTTTTGCACAGCAAAAATTACAGACACAGACATCCAGCTTCTTCCTGCATGATCCAGGACATCTCTGGAGGGCTCAAAAGGCTTCAAAGTCGTTTTTGAGGGAGGTAAAAAGCCACAGTAGTGCTGTGGCAGTTGTTGTGACTGTTTGAAAAAAACGTTTTTGTCATTTATTATTCCGTTTTGGGTATTAAGGGGTTAATCATCCATTTGCAAGTGGGTGCAATGCTCTGCTAACTTGTTACATACACTGTAAAAATTTTGTTAGTGTAACTGCCTTTTTTCACTGTTATTTCAAATTTTGACAAAATTTGTGTTTCTTAAAGGTGCAGTAACGTTTTTTATATTGCTTGTAAACTTGATTAAAGTGTTTTCCAAGCTTGCTAGTCTGTTTAAACATGTCTGACACAGAGGAAACTACTTGTTCATTATGTTTGAAAGCCATGGTGGAGCCCCATAGGAGAATGTGTACTAAATGTATTGATTTCACCTTAAACAGTAAAGATCAGTCTTTAAATGTAAAAGAAATATCACCAGAAGATTCTGACGAGGGGGAAGTTATGCCGACTAACTCTCCCGACGTGTCAGACCCTTCGCCTCCCGCTCAGGGGATGCACGCTAATATGGCGCCAATTACATCAGGGACGCCCATAGAGATTACCTTGCAGGACATGGCTGCAATTATGAATAATACCCTGTCAGAGGTATTATCCAGGTTGCCTGATACAGAGCGCGCAGATGCTGTAAGGGCCATGTCTGATACTGCGTCACAATATGCAGATCATGAGGACGGAGAGCTTCAGTCTGTGGGTGACATCTCTGATTCGGGGGAAACCTGATTCAGAGATTTCTAATTTTAAATTTAAGCTTGAGAACCTCTGTGTGTTGCTTGGGGAGGTATTAGCTGCTCTGAATGACTGTAACACAGTTGCAGTACCAGAGAAATTGTGTAGGCTGGATAAATACTATGCGGTGCCGGTGTGTACTGATGTTTTTCCTATACCTAAAAGGCTTACAGAAATTATTAGCAAGGAGTGGGATAGACCGGGTGTGCCTTTTTCCCCACCTCCTATATTTAGAAAAATGTTTCCAATAGACGCCACTACACGGGACTTATGGCAGACGGTCCCTAAGGTGGAGGGAGCAGTTTCTACTTTAGCAAAGCGTACTACTATCCCGGTTGAGGACAGTTGTGCTTTTTCAGATCCAATGGATAAAAAATTGGAGGGTTACCTTAAGAAAATGTTTATTCAACAAGGTTTTATTTTACAGCCCCTTGCATGCATTGCGCCTGTCACGGCCGCGGCGGCATTCTGGTTTGAGGCCCTGGAAGAGGCCATCCATACAGCTCCATTGACTGAAATTATTGACAAGCTTAGAACACTTAAGCTAGCTAACTCATTTGTTTCTGATGCCATTGTTCATTTGACTAAACTAACGGCTAAGAATTCCAGATTCGCCATCCAAGCGCGTAGGGCGCTATGGCTTAAATCCTGGTCAGCTGACGTGACTTCGAAGTCTAAATTACTCAACATTCCTTTCAAGGGGCAGACCTTATTCGGGCCTGATTTGAAGGAAATTATTGCTGACATTACTGGAGGTAAGGGTCACACCCTTCCTCAGGACAGGGCCAAAGCAAAGGCCAAAAAGTCTATTTTTCGTGCCTTTCGAAATTTCAAGGCAGGTGCAGCATCAACTTCCTCCGCTTCAAAACAAGAGGGAACTTTTGCTCAATCTAAGCAGGCCTGGACACCTAACCAGTCCTGGAACAAAGGCAAGCAGGCCAGAAAGCCTGCTGCTGCCTCTAAGACAGCATGAAGGAACAGCCCCCTATCCGGCCACGGATCTAGTAGGGGGCAGACTTTCTCTCTTCGCCCAGGCGTGGGCAAGAGATGTTCAGGATCCCTGGGCGTTGGAAATCATATCTCAGGGATATCTTCTGGACTTCAAAGCTTCCCCTCCACAAGGGTGATTTCGTCTTTCAAGGCTATCTGCAAATCAGATAAAGAAAGAGGCATTCCTACGCTGTGTGCAAGACCTCCTAGTTATGGGAGTGATCCATCCAGTTCCGCGGACGGAACAAGGACAGGGTTTTTATTCAAATCTGTTTGTGGTTCCCAAAAAAGAGGAAACCTTCAGACCAATTTTGGATCTAAAGATCTTAAACAAATTCCTCAGAGTTCCATCTTTCAAAATGGAAACTATTCGGACCATCCTACCCATGATCCAAGAAGGTCAGTACATGACCACAGTGGACTTAAAGGATGCCTACCTTCACATACCGATTCACAGAGATCATCATCGGTTTCTAAGGTTTGCCTTTCTAGACAGGCATTACCAATTTGTAGCTCTTCCCTTCGGGTTGGCTACAGCCCCGAGAATCTTTACAAAGGTTCTGGGCTCACTTCTGGCGGTTCTAAGACCGCGAGGCATAGCGGTGGCTCCGTATCTAGACGACATCCTGATACAGGCGTCAAGCTTTCAAGTTGCCAAGTCTCATACAGAGATAGTTCTGGCATTCCTGAGGTCGCACGGGTGGAAAGTGAACGAGGAAAAGAGTTCTATATCCCCACTCACAAGAGTCTCCTTCTTAGGGACTCTTATAGATTCTGTAGAAATGAAAATTTACCTGACGGAGTCCAGGTTATCAAAACTTCTAAATGCTTGCCGTGTTCTTCACTCCATTCCGCGCCCTTCGGTAGCTCAGTGTATGGAGGTAATCGACTTAATGGTAGCGGCAATGGACATAGTGCCATTTGCGCGCCTTCATCTCAGACCCCTGCAATTATGCATGCTGAGTCAGTGGAATGGGGATTAGACAGATTTGTCCCCTCTGCTAAATCTGGATCAAGAGACCAGAGATTCTCTTCTCTGGTGGTTGTCTCGGGTACACCTGTCCAAGGGTATGACCTTTCGCAGGCCAGATTGGACAGTTGTAACAACAGATGCCAGCCTTCTAGGTTGGGGTGCAGTCTGGAACTCCCTGAAGGCACAGGGATCGTGGACTCAGGAGGAGAAACTCCTTCCAATAAATATTCTGGAGTTAAGAGCGATATTCAATGCTCTTCTGGCTTGGCCTCAGTTAGCAACACTGAGGTTCATCAGATTTCAGTCGGACAACATCACGACTGTGGCTTACATCAACCATCAAGGGGGAACCAGGAGTTCCATAGCGATGTTAGAAGTCTCAAAAATAATTCGCTGGGAAGAGTACCACTCTTGCCACCTGTCAGCAATCCATATCCCAGGCGTGGAGAACTGGGAGGCGGATTTTCTAAGTCGTCAGACTTTCCATCCGGGGGAGTGGGAACTCCATCCGGAGGTGTTTGCTCAATTGATTCATCGTTGGGGCAAACCAGAGTTGGATCTCATGGCGTCTCGCCAGAACGCCAAGCTTCCTTGTTACGGATCCAGGTCCAGGGACCCAGAAGCGACGCTGATAGATGCTCTAGCAGCGACTTGGTTCTTCAACCTGGCTTATGTGTTTCCACCGTTTCCTCTGCTCCCTCGACTGATTGCCAAAATCAAACAGGAGAGAGCATCAGTGATTCTGATAGCGCCTGCGTGGCCATGCAGGACTTGGTATGCAGACCTAGTGGACATGTCATCCTTTCCACCATGGACTCTGCCTCTAAGACAGGACCTTCTGATACAAGGTCCTTTCAATCATCCAAATCTAATTTCTCTGAGACTGACTGCATGGAGATTGAACACTTGATTCTATCAAAGCGTGGCTTCTCCGAGTCAGTCATTGATACTTTAATACAGGCACGAAAATCTACCACAAGATATGGAGTAAATATCTTTATTGGTGTGAATCCAAGAATTACTCATGGAGTAAGGTTAGGATTCCTAGAATATTGTCCTTTCTCCAAGAGGGCTTGGACAAAGGATTATCAGCTAGTTCCTTATAGGGACAGATTTCTGCTCTGTCTATTCCTTTGCACAAGCATCTGGCAGAGGTTCCAGACGTCCAGGCATTTTGCCAGGCTTTGTTTAGAATTAAGCCAGTGTTTAAACCTGTTGCTCCCCCGTGGAGCTTAAACTTGGTTCTTAAGGTTCTTCAAGGAGTTCCGTTTGAACCCCTTCATTCCATTGATATTAAACTTTTATCTTGGAAAGTTCTGTTTTTGATGGCTATTTCCTCGGCTCGGAGAGTCTCTGAGCTATCTGCCTTACAATGTGATTCTCCTTATCTGATTTTTCATGCAGATAAGGTAGTTCTGCGTACCAAACCTGGGTTTTTACCTAAGGTGGTTTCTAACAAGAATATCAATCAAGAGATTGTTGTTCCATCATTGTGTCCTAATCCTTCTTCAAAGAAGGAACGTCTTTTACATAATCTGGACGTAGTCCGTGCCTTGAAGTTTTACTTACAAGCTACTAAGGATTTTCGTCAAACATCTTCCCTGTTTGTCGTTTACTCTGGACAGAGGAGAGGTCAAAAAGCTTCGGCAACCTCTCTTTCCTTTTGGCTTCGGAGCGTAATACGCCTAGTTTATGAGACTGCTGGACAGCAGCCCCCTGAAAGGATTACAGCTCATTCTACTAGAGCTGTGGCTTCCACCTGGGCCTTTAAAAATGAGGCCTCTGTTGAACAGATTTGCAAGGCCGCGACTTGGTCTTCGCTTCACACCTTTTCCAAATGTTACAAATTTGATACTTTTGCTTTTTCGGAGGCTGTTTTTGGGAGAAAGGTTCTTCAGGCAGTGGTTCCTTCCGCTTAATCCTGCCTTGTCCCTCCCATCATCTGTGTACTTTAGCTTTGGTATTGGTATCCCACAAGTAATGGATGATCCGTGGACCGGATACACTTAACAAGAGAAAACATCATTTATGCTTACCTGATAAATTTATTTCTCTTGTAGTGTATCCAGTCCACGGCCCGCCCTGTCCTTTTAAGGCAGGTCTAAATTTTAATTAAACTACAGTCACCACTGCACCCTATGGTTTCTCCTTTCTCTGATTGTTTTCGGTCGAATGACTGGATATGACATCTGGGGGAGGAGCTATATAGCAGCTCTGCTTTGGGTGATCCTCTTGCAACTTCCTGTTGGGAAGGAGAATATCCCACAAGTAATGGATGATCTGTGGACTGGATACACTACAAGAGAAATAAATTTATCAGGTAAGCATAAATTATGTTTTTTTCCCCGTGATATAGTTTTACATATATCTGTATATTAAACCCTTCTCTCAATTCTTAATATTCCACCTGTCTCTAAAATTAATTTATGTTTGTGAAATTCTACAGACAGTGAAAAATAATTATTAAATAAATAAAATACTTTTGTCCAGCCGTGGTGTGTTTTCAGATTGTTACACATTGCTGTTGTGACTTCATGGTACATTTTTAGACATTTAAAGGGACATGAAACTCAATATTTTTCTTTCATAATTCAGATTGAACATACATTTTTAAACAATTATCTAGTTTACTTATCAAATTTGCTTCATTCTAATGGTATCTTTTGTTGAAGGAGCAGCAATGCACTAATGGGATTTAACTGAACACATATGGTGCGGCGTATATGGGCAACCACAAATCGGCACCTAGCTCCCAGTAGTGCATTGCTGCTCCTGAGTTTACTTTATGTCTTTCAACAAAGGATACCAAGAGAAGAAAGCACATTTTATAATTGAAGGAAAATTGTTTAAAAGAATATGCTCTATCTCCACTGTGAAAGACAATTTTGTGTTTCATGTCCCTTTAATTGCAGTACTATCTGATTGCATGACCATTGGTAGTTTTTATCTGATTGCAGGTTGTTGTTTTTACATAATCTCATTTATAATTTGCATTTTGTTAACATTTTTATGGTTAGTGTTCTGTTGATACACAAAGGCTTGTGTCAACTACTAGGGGGCGCACAAAAGATAAGCTAAAAGTGACTATATTATCCAACCGTTATAAAAACTATACAGGACCAAAGCAAATGTCACATTCAATAGCACATCATACTGTCCTATTACAAAACAGCCAGGTATAATCCAATAGATCACACTATATACAGGGAGTGCAGAATTATTAGGCAAGTTGTATTTTTGAGGATTAATTTTATTATTGAACAACAACCATGTTCTCAATGAACCCAAAAAAACTCATTAATATCAAAGCTGAATATTTTTGGAAGTAGTTTTTAGTTTGTTTTTAGTTTTAGCTATTTTAGGGGGATATCTGTGTGTGCAGGTGACTATTACTGTGCATAATTATTAGGCAACTTAACAAAAAACAAATATATACCCATTTCAATTATTTATTTTTACCAGTGAAACCAATATAACATCTCAACATTCACAAATATACATTTCTGACATTCAAAAACAAAACAAAAACAAATCAGTGACCAATATAGCCACCTTTCTTTGCAAGGACACTCAAAAGCCTGCCATCCATGGATTCTGTCAGTGTTTTGATCTGTTCACCATCAACATTGCGTGCAGCAGCAACCACAGCCTCCCAGACACTGTTCAGAGAGGTGTACTGTTTTCCCTCCTTGTAAATCTCACATTTGATGATGGACCACAGGTTCTCAATGGGGTTCAGATCAGGTGAACAAGGAGGCCATGTCATTAGATTTTCTTCTTTTATACCCTTTCTTGCCAGCCACGCTGTGGAGTACTTGGACGCGTGTGATGGAGCATTGTCCTGCATGAAAATCATGTTTTTCTTGAAGGATGCAGACTTCTTCCTGTACCACTGCTTGAAGAAGGTGTCTTCCAGAAACTGGCAGTAGGACTGGGAGTTGAGCTTGACTCCATCATCAACCCGAAAAGGCCCCATAAGCTCATCTTTGATGATACCAGCCCAAACCAGTACTCCACCTCCACCTTGCTGGCATCTGAGTCGGACTGGAGCTCTCTGCCCTTTACCAATCCAGCCACGGGCCCATCCATCTGGCCCATCAAGACTCACTCTCATTTCATCAGTCCATAAAACCTTAGAAAAATCAGTCTTGAGATATTTCTTGGCCCAGTCTTGACGTTTCAGCTTGTGTGTCTTGTTCAGTGGTGGTCGTCTTTTAGCCTTTCTTACCTTGGCCATGTCTCTGAGTATTGCACACCTTGTGCTTTTGGGCACTCCAGTGATGTTGCAGCTCTGAAATATGGCCAAACTGGTGGCAAGTGGCATCTTGGCAGCTGCACGCTTGACTTTTCTCAGTTCATGGGCAGTTATTTTGCGCCTTGGTTTTTCCACACGCTTCTTGTGACCCTGTTGACTATTTTGAATGAAACGCTTGATTGTTCGATGATCACGCTTCAGAAGCTTTGCAATTTTAAGAGTGCTGCATCCCTCTGCAAGATATCTCACTATTTTTGACTTTTCTGAGCCTGTCAAGTCCTTCTTTTGACCCATTTTGCCAAAGGAAAGGAAGTTGCCTAATAATTATGCACACCTGATATAGGGTGTTGATGTCATTAGACCACACCCCTTCTCATTACAGAGATGCACATCACCTAATATGCTTAATTGGTAGTAGGCTTTCGAGCCTATACAGCTTGGAGTAAGACAACATGCATAAAGAGGATGATGTGGTCAAAATACTAATTTGCCTAATAATTCTGCACTCCCTGTAGATATAGATACAAATAAGTGCTTAATGGATACTAAAGTAGATTTTAATAAAAGGTTATAATAAAGTAGATCTTAATAAAAGGTTATAAGGGCTCAAAGATATGAGGTCTCAAGTGTTAGAAAACAAAGGGTGCAAAGGACTTTAACATCGGGATGCATACATATACGTGTGTATATACACACATGTATATATGTGTACATATGTATTTATATGTGTATTTACAGACATATATACACATCTAAACACATATATCTATACATATATAGACTTATATAGAAGTGCATTGGAGCCCTTTGCAGTCAAGTAACTGAAAACATGAAAAATCATATTTATGCAATATTCATATTTAGTGTTTAACTGTGTATGTACTATAACTATTTCACATTCCAATGAAGTCTATGGGAAGACTATGTTAACATGGTCACGATATCTGAATTCCAACTCTTTATGCACAAGTGAAAACTCGACGCAAGCAAACTTTTTACTTTCTACTTGTATTACAAGCGCTACCCGATGCGCGCAAAAAGTTAATTTTTAGTAAAATTGGCGATCGAGCAGGAGCGCTAAATAGTGCACCACTTGTAATCTAGCCTATTGCCTCCATTATAATTCTATCTACATGTAGTGCCCAATATTTACAATTAGGTGACAAAATCACAGTGGTAAGCACATTCAAATTAGGCCCTTAGTGACCATAGCACTTTTCAGTTTTCTGACCGTTTGGGACCAGGGCTATCTTTACATTTCTGCGGTGTTTGTGTTTAGCTGTAATTTTCCTCTTGCTCATTTACTGTACCCACACATATTATATACCGTTTTTCTCGCTATTAAATTGACTTTCTAAAGATACCATTATTTTCATCATATCTTATAATTTACTATAAAAAAATTATGAAAAATGTACACATCTACAACCACCAAAACACACCCATGCTAAATAGTTTCTAAATTTTGTCCTGAGTTTAGAAATACACAATTTTTACATGTTCTGTGCTTTTTTTTTTTGCAAGTTATAGGGCAATAAGTGCACTTTATTTCCAAACCATTTCCCCCCCCCCCCCCAAAATTAGCGATGGTTACAGTGGAACACTGATATCTGTCAGTAATCCTTGAATAATCCTTCACATGTATATATTTTTTTAAAATAAGACACCCTAAGGTATTAAACTTGGGACATTTTGACTCTTTTCATGCAGCCATTTAACCACCAATCTATGCCAAAGTTTTAAAAAAAACAAACAAAAAAAAACAGTTAAGGGTTACTGCCAAATAACACCCCAATATGTGTTCAGCAACATCTCCTGAGTACAGTGATACCACCCATGTATAGGTGTGTCGGGTTCTCTGGAGGCTAAAAGGCTTTATTTTCTCCAACATTGGTGTGTCCGGTCCACGGCGTCATCCTTACTTGTGGGAATATCTCTTCCCCAACAGGAAATGGCAAAGAGTCCCAGCAAAGCTGGCCATATAGTCCCTCCTAGGCTCTGCCCACCCCAGTCATTCTCTTTGCCGTTGCACAGGCAACATCTCCACGGAGATGGTTAAGAGTATGTGGTGTTTAGTTGTAGTTTTTTATTCTACTATCAAGAGTTTGTTATTTTAAAATAGTGCTGGTAGGTACTATTTACTCTGAAACAGAAAAAGATGAAGATTTCTGTTTGTGAGAGGAAGATGATTTTAGCAGACAGTAACTAAAATCGATTGCTGTTTCCACATAGGACTGTTGAGATGAAGTAACTTCAGTTGGGGGAAACAGCAAACTTTTCTGCTTAAGGTATGACTAGCCATATTTCTAACAAGACTGTGTAATGCTGGAAGGCTGTCATTTCCCCTCATGGGGGCCGGTAAGCCATTTTCTTAGTCTCAAACAGAATAAAGGGCTTAATATGGGCTATAAAACTGGTAGACACTTTTATGGGCTAAATCGATTGCTTTATTTGGACATTTTATACATGTTTATGCTGATAATTCACACTTATAAACTTGGGGAACGTTTTTTAACGTCAGGCACTATGTTAGACACCTTTTCCAGTCAGGCCTTCCCAGTTGTAGGCTGAGCCTCATTTTCGCGCCATTACTGCGCAGTTGTTTTTGAGAGCAAGACATGCAGATGCATGTGTGAGGACCTGACAGTAGTTGGAAAAGTTCCTAGAAGGCGTCATTTGGTATCGTATTCCCCTCTGGGCTTGGTAAAGTCACAGCAAAGGCTGTAGCTGGGACTGTATAGGGGTTAAATCTGTAACCGGCTCCGGTTATTTTAAGGGTTAAAGCTCTGAAAATTGGTGTGCAATACTTTTAATGCTTTAAGACACTGTGGTGAAATTTTGGTAAATTTTGAACAATTCCTTCATATTTTTTCACATATTCAGTAATAAAGTGTGCTCTGTTTAAAATTTAAAGAGACAGTAACGGTTTTGTTTTAAAACGGTTTTTGTGCTTTATTGACAAGTTTAAGCCTGTTTAACATGTCTGTGCCTTCAGATAAGCTATGTTCTATATGTATGAAAGCCAATGTGTCTCCCCCTTCAAAATTGTGTGATAATTGTGCCATAGTGTCCAAACAAAGTAAGGACAGTACTGCCACAGATAATGAAATTGCCCAAGATGATTCCTCAGATGAAGGGAGTAGACATGGTTCTACATCATCTCCTTCTGTGTCTACACCAGTTTTGCCCACGCAGGAGGCCCCTAGTACTTCTAGCGCGCCAATGCTTATTACCATGCAACAATTGACGGCTGTAATGAATAACTCCATAGCAAATATTTTATCCAAAATGCCTGCATATCAGAGAAAGCGCGATTGCTCTGTTTTAAACACTGAAGAGCAGGAGGGCGCTGATGATAATTGTTCTGTCATACCCTCACACCAATCTGAAGGGGCCATGAGGGAGATTTTGTCAGATGGGGAAATTTCAGATTCAGGGAAAATTTCTCAACAGGCTGAACCTGATGTTGTGACATTTAAGTTTAAATTAGAACATCTCCGCGCACTGCTTAAGGAGGTGTTATCTACTCTGGATGATTGTGACAACTTGGTCATTCCAGAAAAATTATGCAAGATGGACAAGTTCCTAGAGGTTCCGGTGCACCCCAACGCTTTTCCTATACCCAAGCGGGTGGCGGACATAGTGAATAAGGAGTGGGAGAAGCCTGGCATACCTTTTGTTCCCCCTCCTATATTTAAGAAATTATTTCCTATGGTCGACCCCAGAAAGGACTTATGGCAGACAGTTCCTAAGGTCGAGGGGGCAGTTTCCACTCTAAACAAGCGCACTACTATTCCTATCGAGGATAGTTGTGCTTTCAAAGATCCTATGGATAAAAAATTGGAAGGTTTGCTTAAAAAGATTTTTGTACAGCAAGGTTACCTTCTACAACCCATTTCGTGCATTGTTCCTGTCACTACAGCAGCGTGGTTCTGGTTCGAGGAACTAGAAAAGTCGCTCAGTAGAGAGACTCCATATGAGGAGGTTATGGACAGAGTTCACGCACTTAAGTTGGCTAACTCTTTTATTTTAGATGCCGCTTTGCAATTGGCTAGATTAGCGGCGAAAAATTCAGGGTTTGCAATTGTGGCGCGCAGAGCGCTTTGGCTAAAGTCTTGGTCAGCGGATGTATCATCCAAGACAAAATTGCTTAACATCCCCTTCAAGGGTAAAACTCTCTTTGGACCAGAATTGAAAGAGATTATCTCAGACATCACTGGGGGAAAGGGCCACGCCCTCCCACAAGATAGGCCTTTCAAGGCCAAGAATAAGTCTAATTTTCGTTCCTTTCGTAATTTCAGGAACGGACCGGCGTCTAATTCTGCATCCTCTAAGCAAGAGGGTAATGTCTCACAGTCCAAACCAGCCTGGAAACCGATGCAAGGCTGGAACAAGGGTAAGCAGACCAAGAAGCCTACTACCGCTAACAAAACAGCATGAAGGAGTAGCCCCCGATCCGGGACCGGATCTAGTGGGGGGCAGACTCTCTCTCTTTGCTCAGGCTTGGGCAAGAGATGTTCAGGATCCCTTGACGCTAGAAATAGTTTCTCAGGGTTATCTTCTGGAATTCAAGGAACTACCCCCAAGGGGAAGGTTCCACATGTCTCACTTATCCTCAAACCAAATAAAGAGACAGGCGTTCTTACATTGTGTAGAAGACCTGTTAAAGATGGGAGTGATACACCCAGTTCCAATGACGGAACAAGGAATGGGATTTTACTCAAATCTGTTCGTAGTTCCCAAAAAAGAGGGAACCTTCAGACCAATTCTGGATTTAAAGATCCTAAACAAATTTCTCAGGGTACCATCGTTCAAAATGGAAACCATTCGAACGATTCTACCCACTATCCAGGACGGTCAATTTATGACTACCGTGGATCTAAAGGATGCGTACCTACATATTCCTATCCACAAAGAACATCATCAGTTCCTAAGGTTCGCCTTTCTGGACAAACATTACCAGTTTGTGGCCCTCCCATTCGGATTAGCCACTGCTCCAAGGATTTTCACAAAGGTACTCGGGTCCCTTCTAGCGGTTCTAAGACCGAGGGGCATTGCAGTAGTACCATACTTGGACGACATTCTAATACAAGCGTCGTCCCTTTCAAAAGCAAAGGCTCATACAGACATAGTTCTGGCCTTTCTCAGATCTCACGGATGGAAGGTGAACATAGAAAAAAGTTCTCTGTCTCTGTCAACAAGAGTTCCCTTCTTGGGAACAATAATAGATTCCTTAGAAATGAGGATTTTTCTGACAGATGTCAGAAAGTCAAAACTTCTAAGCGCTTGTCAAGTTCTTCATTCTGTTCAACGTCCTTCCATAGCTCAGTGCATGGAAGTAGTAGGGTTGATGGTTGCAGCAATGGACATAGTTCCTTTTGCACGAATTCATCTAAGACCATTACAACTGTGCATGCTGAAACAGTGGAATGGGGACTATACAGACTTGTCTCCAGTGATTCAAGTAGATCACAAGACCAGAGATTCACTCCGTTGATGGATATCCCTGGACCAACTTTCCCAGGGAATGAGCTTCCGCAGACCAGAGTGGGTCATTGTCACGACCGACGCCAGTCTAGTAGGCTGGGGTGCGGTCTGGGAATCCCTGAAAGCTCAGGGACTATGGTCTCGGGAAGAGTCTCTTCTCCCGATAAACATTCTGGAACTAAGAGCGATATTCAATGCTCTCAGGGCTTGGCCTCAGCTTGCAAAGGCCAGATTCATAAGATTCCAATCAGACAACATGACTGTTGCGTATATCAATCATCAGGGGGGAACAAGGAGTTCCCTGGCGATGAAAGAAGTGACCAAAATAATACAATGGGCGGAGAATCACTCCTGCCATCTATCTGCGATCCACATCCCAGGTGTGGAAAACTGGGAAGCGGATTATCTGAGTCGTCAGATAATTATGGGGCATTCCAGACATGGATCTGATGGCGTCTCGTCAAAACTTCAAGGTTCCTTGCTACGGGTCCAGATCCAGGGATCCCAAGGCGACTCTAGTGGATGCACTAGTAGCGCCTTGGACCTTCAACCTAGCTTATGTGTTCCCACCGTTTCCTCTCATTCCCAGGCTGGTAGCCAGGATCAAACAGGAGAGGGCCTTGGTGATCTTGATAGCTCCTGCGTGGCCACGCAGGACTTGGTATGCAGACCTGGTGAATATGTCATCGGTTCCACCATGGAAGCTACCTTTGAGACAGGACCTTCTTGTTCAGGGTCCATTCGAACATCCAAATCTAGTCTCCCTCCAGCTGACGGCTTGGAGATTGAACGCTTGATTCTATCAAAGCGTGGGTTTTCAGATTCTGTGATAGATACTCTGGTTCAGGCCAGAAAACCGGTAACTAGAAAGATTTACCATAAAATATGGAAAAGATATATCTGCTGGTGTGAATCCAAGGGATTCCCATGGAATAAGATAAAAATTTCTAAGATTCTTTCCTTTCTGCAAGAAGGTTTGGATAAAGGATTATCTGCGAGTTCTCTAAAGGGACAGATTTCTGCTTTATCTGTCTTACTACACAAACGACTGGCAGCTATGCCAGATGTTCAAGCTTTTGTTCAGGCTCTGGTTAGGATCAAGCCTGTTTAAACTCCAGGGAGGAGTCAAAGGTCTGTAAATCTTGTTCTTTCAGTTCTTCAAGGGGTTCCGTTTGAACCTCTACATTCCATAGATATTAAGTTGTTATCTTGGAAAGTTTTATTTTTGGTTGCTATTTCTTCTGCTAGAAGAGTTTCAGAGTTATCTGCTCTGCAGTGTTCTCCGCCCTATCTGGTGTTCCATGCAGATAAGGTGGTTTTACGTACTAAGCCTGGTTTTCTTCCAAAGGTTGTTTCTAACAAGAATATTAACCAGGAGATAGTTGTACCTTCTTTGTGTCCGAATCCAGTTTCAAGGAAGGAACGTTTGTTACACAATTTGGACGTAGTCCGTGCTCTAAAATTCTATTTAGAAGCTACAAAAGATTTCAGACAAACATCTTCTCTGTTTGTCGTCTATTCTGGTAAAAGGAGAGGTCAAAAAGCGACTTCTACCTCTCTTTCCTTTTGGCTTAAAAGCATCATCCGATTGGCTTACGAGACTGCCGGACGGCAGCCTCCTGAAAGAATCACAGCTCACTCCACTAGGGCTGTGGCTTCCACATGGGCCTTCAAGAATGAGGCTTCTGTTGATCAGATATGTAAGGCAGCAACTTGGTCTTCACTGCACACTTTTGCCAAATTTTACAAATTTGATACTTTCGCTTCTTCGGAGGCTATTTTTGGGAGAAAGGTTTTGCAAGCCGTGGTGCCTTCCGTCTAGGTAACCTGATTTGCTCCCTCCCTTCATCCGTGTCCTAAAGCTTTGGTATTGGTTCCCACAAGTAAGGATGACGCCGTGGACCGGACACACCAATGTTGGAGAAAACAGAATTTATGCTTACCTGATAAATTACTTTCTCCAACGGTGTGTCCGGTCCACGGCCTGCCCTGTTTTTTTAATCAGGTCTGATGAATTATTTTCTCTAACTACAGTCACCACGGTACCATATGGTTTCTCCTATATTTTTCCTCCTGTCCGTCGGTCGAATGACTGGGGTGGGCGGAGCCTAGGAGGGACTATATGGCCAGCTTTGCTGGGACTCTTTGCCATTTCCTGTTGGGGAAGAGATATTCCCACAAGTAAGGATGACGCCGTGGACCGGACACACCGTTGGAGAAAGTAATTTATCAGGTAAGCATAAATTCTGTTTTTAGGGGGGACATTCCAGTTTTCCAACTTGGAATTTTCACATCTGTCATCATGCACCCATGTCCTATTTGGGACATTTCTGAAGCCGGCAAATGTAATTTACCCCCATCAAACCATATATTTTTAAAAAGTAGACACCCTAGGTTATTTGAAATGCTGGTATTTTAACACTTTCCATGCACTAATTCAACCACCAGTCTTTGTCAAACTTTTGGGTAGTCATTTTTTGTGTGTTATTTTTCACACAGATTGTACTTCAGTCATGGATTCTCAGTACCTTTTATGTGTTACTGCTAAAGAACACCCCAATATTTGTTCAGCAAGATCTCCTGAGTACAGTGATACCACCTATGCATAGGTTTGTTGGGTTGTTTGGGGTTTGCAATGCCAAACCTCTAACATGTGTTTGTGATTTTTTCAAGTTTAACATATCTTCTTTGACTGTCTTCTTTTGGGGGGGCCTATTTACATACCCCAATTTATTTGCGCGCCATGAATTTGCATATATTTCAGAAGTTGAGACCCTATGTATTGTATATGGGGTGTTTTGATGCCTTTGATGCAGCTGTTTTAGCCCAAAAAATTAGAGAAAGTGTATGGTGGTAATTTTTCCATTTTTATTTTTACACACACATTGCTTTTTGACTGTTATTTAGGATAGCCTGTTTTAAGTTATTGCAATAAAACACTCCAGGTTTTTTACTGCAAGACCCCCTGATTACACCCATGCCCCCCATGCACAGGTTTGCCAGGATTTTGGGAATATTCTGTTGCAATTTTATGACTTGTAATTTTAGTTAAAAGTGAGAGTATTTCTTCTGATAGGCCTATCTTTAGTTTGGGGCCTATCGCATACCCCAGTTTTATTTATTGCCATGAAAGTATATATATTTGAAATGTTGACACCCCATATATGGTGTGCTTTGATGCAACCGTTTTAGCCAAGAAATTTGGAGAAAGTGTATGGTGGTAATTTTTTCAATTTTCACACCTTTACCCCATTCCTGGAGCGCTTGGAAAGAATATACTGCTTGAATCCCAGCATTCCCTTACACTTCATGATGGATTTATCCACTCATATATTCCTTCCAGGTGTATAAGCCTCTGCAAACCTGGCAGCAAAGTTGGTAATCAGGGCGCGGATTTTATACAGCCTGTCAATCTGGGGATGCTCCCTAGGGGGGGGGCAGGCTGTTGTCGCTGAAGTGCATGAAATGTAAAATCATTTCATACCTCTTCCTCGACATACTCTGGGAGAAAATTAGGGTAGAGCAGATGGGGCTACTGCTCCAGTAGGAGTGAATGTAAGGTTTCTTTATGATGCCCATCAGCATAGTCAATGCCCAGAATTTTTTAAATTCTGGCACATCGATGGGAGCCCATTGCTGCTTTGCCAAATATGAGTCAGGCTTTGCAGCACAGAACTGATGGGCATATAAATTAGTTTGGGCGACAATGTTTCCCAATACATCATCGCCCATAAACACCTCCAGAAACTGTTGGGGGCTAAATCTTGCATCATCCATATTGATGCCAGGATTTTCTGTGAAGGGTGGAATATCTGGCCTCTGGTGATGAGGTGCTACCCACTCTTCAGCGGCAATGTCAGCAACACGTCTCCTTCTGGCAGGGGAGCTAGTAGGGGGGGCTAGCAGCCACAGATACATCACTATCAGTTAAGACTATCTCTAATGATGTATCTGAGCATATGGCAGGGTCAAAATTAGATTCTGAGTCAGACATAGAGGCGTCTAACTCTGATGCAAGGATGGCATACGCCTACTCAGCACTATATATTATCTGTAACATTAAATTAACTAAATGGTTTTGAAAATAGCCTTTGGGTCTCACAAAAAATTACTAAAAAAAATTAACCCCTAAAAAAATGCACCGACAGCAAAAAAGTGCAGCTGTGCTACTGCCAATGATTTGTGGCAAGCTAGGGGTTATTGGCTCTGAAAAGAGCCTTTGGGTCTCACAATTTTTAACAAATATGTTAAATAAATCTCTCTCTCCTAAACACAGATCTCTCTCTCCCACAAAAACGCAAGTGAGGAGAGGGAGGGAGATCCACACTGATCAGAGTCAATATTTACAAATATTGACATGATTAGACAAAAGGGATATTTTATTATTAAAAAATAAATTATAGAGCAAGCTCAGATTGGATGACCCTAGCCTGCCCCTATGATAAATCAGGCTAGGGACACCCCCAGAAGCCCCATGATGCATTGGGCATCACCATCTTTGAAGCCTCATGGGGGTGGGGATCTATATGGGGCTTATAATATTAATAACAAATATATTATTTTAAAAGATACTGAGTGCCTCGACCCATCGAGGCACTCAGCACACAAGCAGAGCATTGGAAGCCTGTCCGATCGCTTCTGATGCTCTGCTAGACTGTCGGGCTCCACGTGTAGCGAAACCGAAAGTGATCACTCATGGGGAGTGATCAATCCGGGGCCGACAGTCCGGAACAGTATTGCAGGATGCCTCAACAAATCATGCATTAAATTACTTATGATTATGATTAAACTGAAATCTTAGTCACGCAGTACTCTGTTTGGTCTATCACCAGCTTACTAGGTGCCTCAATATAGACTTGTCTTAATGTTTTTAAACAAACCATTGGATGCTCTCTTACTTTTTACTTTAGTATTTAAAATATTATCAATTTAATTCTTCAGCAAATTCTATTCTTGTTTATTCACTTTCCAGAGAGTTGAGTATCGTTTGATACATTGATTATTCTCATTGTGCCATTCTAGCCTCAAGGTACTTGATGTAGAATCTGAGCGAGATTTCTGTGGGATTCTTGATCTGTCTTTCCTGGCCTCTGCTTATTTTGTTTAGTGTTCATGACTCAATTTACATGGACTTAAAAACTGACAAATTTTTGCACACAGTGGTTTCTCCTCATCGATCATTAACACTGAAGCATGCACACTGGCAAGTGGTATTTCGGAAATCACATCTCTTGTCTCAAGATAGAGGTTTCTCTACCCCTATTGGCCATATTTAGTTCTGGTGGCTTAGTCTCTGATTCCCTAAGTTTGACACTCAAATATTTCTTCTCGTCTACTATAAACTCCCTGAAGTGTGCAGACCACCAATCCAGTCACCACTAGATATTTCTGGCTCCGGGTTTTAACTATAACATTGGTGTTGTGACTTTCTTCAAATCCTCAGTTATTATTATATTATTTTTTTTACATGCATGTTATGACTGTGACCTTTCCAAGAACTCTCTGAAGATCCAAATATGTGCCCTCTCTGGTTCTTTCAGGCTCGCCTCTGCACCTGGGCATCCAAAACACTGGATCTGCTTCACCTTTTTGCAGGCCCTGAGCCTTAGGATCTCAATATTCTTGTTATCCAAGAAATACATGGCAGACTCTCTTGTACACCTTAGATGTGGTCAGGCCCATTAAATATAACCTAAAAGCTACAGTCTGATTCTCTGTTTGTCTTGCACTAATGTCCTAGGATTCTCTCTTCCACTTCTTCCGTCAATCATGTTTTTCTTTGAGAGAGAGGTTTTTCACTTGTTAATAGACTTGTTTTCCTGTTTCTTTGGGTAGTTATGATCTGGTTTTGTCACTGACATGCCCTTCCTCATTGTCATTATAAATGCTTTCGTACAGCCATTGTTTACTTCATGCGCCCTGATAATTACCATTAAATCCATTCCTTCTTGGTTAGTGACAGCACATGAAGACCCACCCTTCATGGACTGGAACTTTTGTCCTGCCTTTTTGTCTTTTATTCCATCCTCTTGTCTTCTCTTTTATTAATAAATTAAATTTATAGGAGAAAGAATAGACAGGTGTTGGAGTTTATTATTAAACATTTTGTTTGATGTATTTCAAATGTAATTGCTTAATATTAACCCAATGGTTCAAAACCATCTCCTGCTTTATGTGTCATTCAGGCTATAAAAAAAGGGATTTAAAAGTATTTTGTGTAAGAGGGAGAGAATGAGCAGGGAGAAGTTTCTTGGTAAGTCTGTCTGTATAATGGGGTACATAGAATGCTAACATTTTAACTGGTGCAAAAGGCAGTACAGAGTATTCAATTAGTTGTTTATGTTCTTGAAGAAAAAATAATTATTAGTGGATAATAATAAATTCAATAACAGCACAATAGCAACCATAAGGGTGGTAATTCTAAGTTTGAATGAACTGAAAGTGTAAACATTACTCTAAAATCAAATCCTACATTTCACTAAAGATTTTTTTCCCAATTTAAAGGACCAGTAAATACAGTAGATTTGCATAATCAACAAATGCATGATAAAAAGACAATGCAATAGCACTTAGTCTGAACTTCAAATGAGTAGTAGTTTTTTTTTTTCTGACAAATTTCAAAGTTCTGTCTATTTCCACTCCTCCTATATCATGTGATAGCCATCAGCCAATCACAAATACATATACGCATATTCTGTGAATTGTTGCACATGCTCAGTAGTAGCCGGTGACTCAAAAAGTGTAAATATAAAAAGACTGGGCACATTTTGTTAATGGAAGTAAATATGAAAGTTGTTTAACTTTACATGCCCTATCTGAATTATGAAAGGTTAATTTTAACTTGAGTATCCCTTTAAGTTTTTTTGTACATCCAGGTTTTGAGATTCTTTGCAAAATTTTAACTGGTGTTTTTTGTTCTGACAAATTTGCTGAGAACTGTACCAACCACTTATCAATTAATAATAACTGTACCGTATGACTATGCAATGGTATATATGGGTTTAATGCCAGAGAAAGATACAGTATTGTTTGTGATCCCTGCTCCATGCAAATGCTCGTTTTGTATAAAACGTTTTATATTGTTCTTTAGGAAGAAAGTCATGGTCAGCTTTTAGTGCTTGGTGCCACAAACCGCCCTCATTCTCTGGATCCTGCTCTACGCAGGCCTGGAAGGTTTGATAAGGAGATAGAAATTGGTGTTCCCAATGCTCATGACAGACTGGACATCCTCCGGAGGTTACTGCAAAAGGTCTCTCACCAGTTGATGGATCAAGAGCTCGTGGAACTTGCAGACCGTGCCCATGGTTATGTGGGGGCAGACCTGACTGCGCTGTGTAAGGAAGCAGGTAAAAAATATTAGCCATATTACAATACATCTGTAATAATATAATATGTATCTATGCGTCAGTTTAAAAAAATGTTTCAGTTTAAAAGTTGGGAATAAAAAAAAAATGCTTTTGGTTTTTAGAATACTTCTCTTACACTTGCATATTTAAAAAACAAAACAAAAAAACAAGAAATAAATAATCTACTAATATATAGACCTATTTTATTTGGTTAAACCAGCCTTGGCAGTTGGTATTTACTTTATATTTGTTCTTATTGTTTTGTAGTTTGTTATGGAATTTTATATATATATTATATAGTATATGTAGACTTTTAATCATTTATTATTTGCTTTTCATGTTGAGTGGATTACGTGTGGCCCTGTACTGCATTTCATACTGTAACACTGATTAATACATATTGCATATTAATCAGTATTTATGAGTCAGCGTTATTTTAGACATTTAAAGTACAAAGGGAATCTGTGAGTGTGTGTATGTGTGTTTTTGTGTGTGTGTGTATATATATATATATATATATATATATATATATATATATATATATATTTATATCTATCTATCATCTATCTATATATATATATATATATATATATATCTATATATATATATATATATATATATATATATTCCCTCTCCCTGCTGTTGCTCTCTACACATTACAGTCTCACTTTACTCCCTTATTAACTATAATTAAATACCTCAGGGATGTAAAACAGTAAACAAACCTAACAGTTTCCTAACAAGGAAAAAATACTGAGTAAACTTTATGCAAACAAAGAACTCTATATTTATACTTAAAACATAGGTGTAAATATCTTTTACCCAGCATCCAAGTGAAAAAAAAGCTCTAAACCATAAAATGAATCTATTGCATACAAAACAAAAGGTTCTAGAGTTTAAGCTATCTAAATTACTATCTAACAAATTCTTAAATATTATTTATTCAGCAATCCTAGTGAGGCAATGATTGTCATTGGACACACCCAACACCCTCTTGCAATCCTACTTTTGACAAGGTGCCTTTTTGTTTTTTGTAGACGTGTGTGTCACAAGGAACCCTGTGAAAGATACCACCATTAACTGTTGCTTTTATTACTGCTAGTAATGACACCTACCGGTTTGAGATTATATATACAGTATATATATATATATATATATATGTTCTTCATAAATGGAAAGAGTCCACAGCTGCATTCATTACTTTTGGGAATTCAGAACCTGGCCACCAGGAGGAGGCAAAGACACCCCAGACAAAGGCTTAAATACTCCTCCCACTTCCCTCATCCCCCAGTCATTCTTTGCCTTTCGTCCCAGGAAATTGGCAGAGAAGTGTCAGATTTTCAATCGTCTCTGTCAGGGTTTTTTCCCTGTTGTGTTTGCCATGTGCTGCTGGCAGCCATTTTACTCACCTCTCTTCCTGACTATGGTGCATTGTGGGGGATGCTGCTCATTCCCTACACTTCCTTTTATGGCCAGACTGGTGTGCATCATCCATGTGAGACAGGATGCAGTCTCAGAATTTTGATGTCATCACTTATTATTTAAAGGGCCTCTGTTCAATATGCTTTGCCTTTGCGTTGTTTCAGACCTGTTTGTGAGAGTTCCTGTGTATTACCTGGCTGCCTGACGTCCTTCCTGGTTCCTGATCCCTGGCTTGTTCCTGACTCTGCTGTTTTCCTTGTTCGTGATTCCGGCTCGTCTGACTATTTGCTTTGGCTCCTGACTCGGCTCGTCTGACTACCAGCTCTGGTTTTGACTCCTGGCTTATTTGACTTGTGGACTTTTTATTATTTTTTGCTGTGAATAAAGGTGTGATTATTTTTGCACTTCTCGTCTCAGTCTGATTCCTGGCACCCTGACAGTCTCTTATGGAGGGTAGTACTCTTCATCATGGGACGGGAGTTTTAAGTAATCCTATCAGCTTCTCAGTGAGGGCATGGATGAAAGTTAGAGTCCGGAGATGCAGGGAGAGTCTTAATGCAAAACTATCCCGACTCATATTAACAGCTCCACAAGCAATCGGTGTTGACAAGTTTCACTGCCTGCTTTCTTCTCTCAAGTCCATGGTCAGAGGAGATGCTACTATTCGTCACTCTTGAAGGGCCGTGTTCCTGTTCCACCGCGTAGATTCCGGTAAGATCATTTCATTTTACTTTCTTCAGTAATGTACTGTATTATGTTTCCCAAGGGGATACCAACTCGCGGGTCTCAATTATGTCTCAGGGTCTCAGTGAGACTCCTTTTAGTATCTTGGCATCAAGGGTCATATCTCCTGTGGGGGGTTATTAAACAGGTGGGTTCTTTAATCATGTTTGTTATGTGATTCATCCTGCTTATGTGTAGTGTTTTTAGGCTCATGGCTTGTGGAACATAACGTGTTTTTTTTCAAGCGACGCAGCCTTTTGGTTGGGCGCGCTTTTTGGACTATACGATTCACCTTGTGACCGCGTGTGGTCACGTGTTTTGCTTTCATTTCCGTGTTCCTGACCCTCATGACGGTAAAAATCATCTCCTGTAATTTCGGCTGCTAACATTTTGGTTATACACAAAGCGGGCAGGAACCCCATACTTACAGAATCATATCGGCCTATATCCCTCCTTAATGTTATCTATAAGCTATTAGCCAACAGTTTAAAGCATATCCTACCACATATTTTACACCCAGATCAAACAGGTTTTACTGCTAACCGATCTTCAGTTGCTAATATTTGACGTGGTCCTTCATACCGTCCTCTTTATCTCAGATCCCAAAATCCGAAATCTGGTTACAAAATAAACATATCAAAATCGGATATCTTGTGGTTAAACCAAAAAATTGGGAACACAACAAAAACCTACCCTTTCCGCACCGTTACTACCCACTTGACTTATCTGGGCATATATATCTCGGCCAACCCACAACAATGGTATCAACATAATGACTCCCATAATACACCGAATTAAAGCCGATATGGCTTCTTGGCATAATTTACCACTCTCTCTAATGGGTACAGTGCATATCATTAAAATGACCGTGTTACCCAAGCTTTTATATCCCATGCAAATGCTCCCCCTCCTTTTGAGGCAGAAAGATGTATCAACCCTTAATTGTGTGTTTAATACGTTTCTCTGGAAAGGAGGCAAACCAAGAATTGGCACTAATAAGCTGTATCTGCCTTATTCAAATGGAGGTTTAGGCCTACCAAATTTTCTTTACTACAATTGGGTCTCATTAGCAAAATTTGCACTAGACTGGAAGCTGGGTACACAGCACTTCTCTGCTATCCATTTGGAAGAATCCTTAATACCTCAGCTGTCTTTTTACCACATGCTGCATTGTCAGAATTACCAGTCACCCTACAATACCACCCTATGTTTTGGGACATACTTTTGGGCTCGCGTGCCATGGCCAAGAGTTTGGCCTGGGACCCCAGTCATTCTTGCAATTTACCTATTTATGGAAACCCTAGATTCTTACCGGGATCATTATACCCTGTGTTCCATACTTGGAAAACTCTAGGCTTAAACACCATAGGCAAGGTACAAGATTTTGCCACCAAATCGGTTCTGCCTTTTGATATTATTTGTAGAACATACTCAATCCCCCACACTAATATATTTGCCTACTTTCAACTCCGGCACTACATTAATCACATATTGCAAAACTGCACAACATTCTGGGATCTTACGCTATTAGGCCTTGCCAATACTTTATTTTGTATGCCATATCCCCAATTTATAAAACACTAATACAAACTAAAATCCCCACAATACAACAAGGCCTCTTGAACACTTGAAATAAGAGGACAGCTAGAGTACCCTCAATTGAGATTATATATAATAGTTTGGCTTTAACATGGTCAGCAACCCTTGCAACAGACCTTAGGGAATCCCAACTGAGAGTTATCTACCAAGACTAACTTTCCCCCAGCAGATTGAGCAAATGTAGAATAAACGTTTCTAATGAATATGTGGTAAATGTTCATTTCCAGATTCAGACTTTCTCCACTACCTATGGTACTTACCCAAAATCCGTGGCTACTGGGGACGTGTCTCCTTCTGGTTGTCAAAGATAACACACTCGCATCTAACCCTTACTCTCCCACAGATTTTGTTCCTTGACCAACTACCAATTAAAGGGCATGATAAAAAGCTTTTTATTATTTGTATTCTGTTGGCTAGGAAATGTGTATTCCACAGATGACTTCATAGTGAAGCACCTTCAATTGTATTTTTGAAACAGATTATGTTAAAGTACCTAATACGAGAACTGTATGATACCTTGTTTGATGTATCTGCAAGAATATCACGTTTCCTTGGGAAATGGAAGCTCTATTTAGAGTCTATGGATCTTCCGACTCAGATACAGATTCTTTTCCCCTTCAAAAATACAATTTATATGATGGAAGCGAACCTGAGAGGTGAATGGAACATATGGATTGACTAACCCCAGATATAAAAACTGTGCTGAGACCCATATTCAAGTGGGCTAAATGTGCCCTAATGTTGCCTTACAGATCTATTGGTGTGTATTTTAATGGCCAATCACTTTGAATGTAAATAGTTATGTATAACAATGTTTACATGTGTTATATCACCTCACCTCTTTAGTATCTGATACTCCTAGGCCTAACTACGACACAGGGTATTATAATCTATTCTATGAAGCTCTTTAAACATTTTTAAAAATTAAAATATTTAATAGGCAGAACGGAATTTCAATACCCTCACCAAGGAGGGAAACTTATGGACTAAATGTGGATCATGGACTAATAACTGAGACTTGTTTCTGAACTTCACTGAAATGTATATGGTCTGTATACTGTTTATTTTATTTTACTGCCTATTATTAATAAATAAAAGTAAAAAAAAAAAATAGCGAGTCTTGGTGGTATAGGCATGTTCTAAAAGGTCTTATATTTTAATAGTATTGTTGTGTGCCTCTCTTTTAGGTGTGAAGCCCGCCTGATTGTTGTGGATAAGTAAGGGTAAAAGTTTGTTTATCCTATTGGCAAGGATTTTGGCATAAATTGTTATATCGACATGTAACAATGAGATTGGGCGGAAGTTCTCAGGCCGGTTGGGTATTTTACCAGGTTTTGGTATGACGGTTATGTGTGCCTCTAACATTGTAGGTGGGAAAGGATGTTCTGCTCCCACATAGTTTAGAAGATCATGTAAGTGTGGCAGAAGGATATCAGAATATATCTGAAAATATTTAGTAGTGAAGCCGTCGGAACCCGGTCTTTTACCTTTGTTGAGTTTAATGGCTTATAATAATTCTAGTTGTGTAATAGGTTTGTTTAATTCAAATTCCTGTTCCTCTATTAAGGTGGGGGACTGGGCCTGAATTATATATACTCCCAAGTTATTTGGCCTTTGATTGTTCCTGCGAGGTAATATTGTATAGATTCATTGGAGTAATATGATCTGAACTGGGCTTATATGTCAGGGGGGTTTGGATTAATTTGTTAGAGGCACTCCTAAGTTCATAAATATAGGATTTGATCTTTTGTTGCGTAAGGGCTCTGGCTAATAATTTCCCTGACCTGTTTCCTTAGTAGAAAAAGCGTTGTTTAAATTTTAATGTATTGATATGGTTTTCTAACATTAGATATTCATCTAATGCTAATCTTGCATTGGCGAGTTTCGTTTTAATTTCTGTATTGGCAGGGTTTAGTCTATTTTAGATACATTTGATGAGAGTTCTGTGTATTTATTCTGTTTAATTTTGTTCATTTGAGTTTTCTATTTAATAAACCCCCCCTAATGTAACACTTATGGGCCTCCCAAACAGCAAATTTGTTGGTTATTGGTATGGCATTGATTTGGAAATATTCTTTCAGTGACTGGCCTATTTTCTCGACAGTGTCAGTATTGAATAGAAGGGATTCATCTAGTCTTCAATTGAATAGGGTAGCAGGTCTATCAGGCCAACTTATTATAGTAGTTACTGCTGAATGATCCGGCCACACAGTGGGTGTAATTTAAGAGTGAAGGTTGCGTGTAAGTCTAGGTTGGTTAGTGAGGAGATAGTCAATCCTGCTATAGGTGTGGTTTGGTGGGGAAAGAAGGTGAAATCTTTGCGCTCTGAGTGTATGAATCTCCATATATCATATAGATTATTATCTTTAAGAGCTTTCCACAGGAATTTTGTTGTCTTTTGAGATACATTAATTTTGGGATTTGAACTATCTAATTCTGAAAAGTTAAAGTTTCCTCCAATGTAAATGAAGCCTTAAGCTATTGTTAGAAGTTTTTGGAACAAATATCTAAAAAAGGGGATGTGTTTTGTATTTGAGGTATAAACATTTACCAAAGTTATTGGCTTGCTGTAAAGCAGTCCAACAATACCTAAAAGGCTGATTGCTGATTGGCTATCTTGGTCTTTAAATAAATTGTTTGTACACAGGTGCTATATGCCTGATTAAACAGCCGTTTTGTGGCTGAGAAACGAGTTGCATTGATAGGGGGCATTACAAATTTGCCCTCTATATCCACTGCTTGTATGTTTTTATATATTTTTAATAAATCTACTTTTATTATAACAAGCTGAGTGGTAGCACCTGTTTACCATTGGTCATCACTGAACTGCACCTGAGCACCCAGAGTCTCCTACTACTGTAGGATTCAAGAGAGGGTTAGCTGGTAGACCCCAAGTTACCAGCCTGCTCCTACCAGTACATAAGTGTACTAATATCACATTTCTATCCTGACATGTCTGTGAGGAGGAGAGCAGCTGTGGTTGTTTGACATTTTGATATCATGAACTTTGCACAATTTTGGACTCTACATTGAGACTCAGTATTTACAACCTTTATATATCAATTAATTTACTATCTTTATATATCAACTGATCATATATTCATTGTGTGGATATAAAATTTCACTGGGTATATAGTATATTTTGTATAGTGCGCGCCCCCTCTCATTGTAGTTACCTAAAAATCTTTCCTCTTTATGTGAATGCAACAATTGGAATGGTATCTCCTTTTTAATCAAGATGCTAACGCCATGTTTCTTGGAGGTGTATGAGTTGTGGAAATGTTGGGTAAAGTGTGTGCCGAAATACTTGGGCTCCTTGTGTTGTATAAAAAGTGTCTCCAGAAGGAATAATATATCACCTTGTCTTTTATGGAGATCTGACATTGCTTTAGACCGCTTATGAGGGATATTAAGACCCTTCACATTTTGTGAAATTAAGCATACAGTACGAGTGTTATGTGCAATTACTAGATACTAGGAGGGTAATGATGTAAAATATATCATAACAGTGCAGGAGATCTTTTGTCTTGTACAGTTAAGGAAACCTTCTTGCATAAAAACAAGCATCATAAATGGTTTTAACAAGAAAAACAAGAAAATAAATACAAGTAACAAACAGAAACTGGAACATTTAGCCAGTAGATATGTAACTAACATCAAGGACAAGGAAAATGCCTTCATCAGTGAGGGATGTATCTATAATTCTGTAATAACCTTTTGGGGGGCATTACAAAATAGCCCTATTATTATATGTTGGAAAAAATATATTTCTACATATAATATTATATCTACAGCATATTGTTAGATTGAAATTTAGTGATATATATTATTAAGGTAAACCGGCTACGGCAAACTATTTGCAGCCAAAGCATAATTAGCTAGACAGTCAGCTACTAAGTTGGGTCTCCTCGTGGGGCCACGCTATTCATTTAGCAATGGGTGTTCTATTTCCCACAAGGAGAGAGCCAATTGATATTGGAGTCTGAATGCCTCTGAACGGATATGAACCTGTTAAAACAAACATACAGGACTTTGATCTCAAGTAATAAAGGATAGTATACTCATCAGCCAACTTCTAGTCCACGTTCATCTTCTGAGGCGTGGGTAGCTAGGGACTTAGGCGACTGCGTTTGAAATTTTTGCTTTTGATTCTTAGGCCCTGCCACATGCCAAGACAATGAGGTTGGCCTTATGGATTTTAAGGTGGGCCCGGTGATGTTGTTTTGAGGAGTGAATGTAGTTGGAGGATCTAATCCCAAAGCTCTGCAAGTATCTGGTATTTCCTCAAGGGATCTGAAAATTAATCTCTGTCCTTTGTGAATAATATATAGCTGTACTGGGAAACCCCAGTGATATGCATTCCTCTTGTTCCGTAGGATAGTGGTGAGCGCTGCAAATTCCCTGCGCCTTTGGAGGGTGCAGGGAGAAAGGTCAGCATAGAATTGGAGGACTGATCCTCGGAACCTTATCGGTTGGTTCTTTCTTGAATTCGCAATAAATTCCTCTTTCTCGCGAAAGTACTTGAACTTTATTATTATTTTCCTTGGTGAGGCTTGGTTAGGTGGTTTAGGGCGTAGAGCACGGTGAGCCCTGTCCCAAAGGATTTCTACTCCCATGGAGTTTCCACGCATATGTTAGAAGAGGGTCTGCAAATGAAGAGGGAAGTTTCTTGGTAGGACTGATTCAGGGACACCTCGTATTCTGATATTCTTCCTGCGTCCTCGATTCTTGAGGTCTTCTATTTTGTCATGTAGCGTGTCCATGGTAGCTTCTTGATGATCTAAGCGCGTTGGTCAAATTACTCTCTTAAGTTGTCGCCGCCATCCTCCAATGCTTCCACTCTGAAGCCCAGGGTATGGACCTCTTGTTTAAGGTCTGCTAGTTCCTCTCGCATACAGTCCTGTTTAGAGGTGAGTGAGGAGAGGACATTTGATGGAATACATGTAGTTTCAGTGCTTGCTGCTGTGTTTCTGGGTGATAGAGGAGAATCATGGGCAATGTTGGTAGAAGTTTGTTCTCCTGCACTGAAGTATGAGCTGACATTCTGTTTGTGTAAAGATGCTGTTTTGGCATTTTTATCATGCCTTGGTTGTTTCTTTGAAGCCATGTGGCTAATATTTTTGCTTACTATACGCTCCTCAAGCTATAGGGCTTATACTATATACGCTCCTCATATGTTTTCACTCTTTTTTTTTTCCTCCACTCTCTCTTAAATCTACCTTCTTCTGCACTTCCACTTTTTCTCTACAGTCTCTCTCTGCCCCTGTTTACCTTCTCAGAAGTAACAGTCTAAGCACTAATGGAGTCCCTAGAGGCATAACATATCCTTGCACTTTCATGGCTATATAATATCCCTTTAGATAATAGTTTTAGCACACAGCCCAAAATGTGTGTTTGTCAGTGCTGCAACATGCAAATACAATGTGCCAACTTTGCTACTTACAACATGCCACCAGACTTCAGACTCAATATTCACTAACTAACTTTCACTCGCCACCGTTAAATTTCCACTCACCAATGGCTAATGGGCTAGTGGAAATTTTGAGCCCTGTGCTTATACACATATATATTTATATTTGCTGCCCATCGCTGCTCTAGTTCTCATGTTCACTCATTAGTGTGAGCTTTCGTTTGAACGCTAGTCCAAAGGTGCACATGGACCTACACTGAAGCCAATGGTTTCTTAAAGGGACACTAAACCCAAACATTTTCTTTCATGAATCAGATAGAGAATACAAATGTAAACAACATTACAATTTACTTCTATTATTAATTTTGCTTCATTTTTTAGATATTCTTAGTTTAAAAAAAAACAATGCACATGGGTGAGCCAATCACACGAGGCTTCTAAGTGCAGCAACCAATCAGCAGCTACTGAGCATATCTAGATATGCTTTTCAGCAAAGAATATCAAGAGAATAAAACAAATTGGATAATAGAAGTAAATTAGAAAGTAGTTTAAAATTGCATGCTCTTTCTAAATCATGAAAGAAAAAATGTGGGTTTTGTGTCCCTTTAAGAAATACTTTTATATACATTTTATATATGTTTATCGATCTATCTATATTAGAGATGTTGTTTACCTGAATATGCGGTGGCTGCACTATTTGCAATTCGTTTTCATTTAAAACTAAATAAATACTGAATTTTAGTTAAACATTTAAAACAAATGTAAATGTTTCAAAGCTACAGTTAAAAAGTTCACTTGTAGCTATAATACTTACCTTAGCAGCACGCCCTGGAGAGCACGCTAACCCGATCCTCTTGTAAGAGCTCCAGCTGCGCTAAAAGCATCTTAATGCTCTCGCTTCCCAGAACCTGCACTAACTTTAGTGCAGGTGCTAGGAGCTGGGACTCCGGCAAGAAGCGGACTAGGTTTTCGCTCTCAAGAGCGCGTTATGGTATTAACCCCTTAAAAAATTAAAGGAAACCAATTAATACAGGTGTTTTTTTGTCAGTATTTTTTAATTTTCTTTAATTTTGTTTTGTACATGAATGTGCATTTGTGACGAAACTAATACACATATTATATATATATTTCTCTCTGTGTTTGTAGGTAGTTGCACCTAAAAAGGTTGAGGGCAGTTACATGGGCGAGAACACTGGGAGTGAGTCTGATGATTGCTGATGTTAGGGGTATCTTGCTTCCTCCAGAGTGAGATGAAATGTTAGTGGTTTGAAGAGGTGGTGTTTCTAACAGCGCTTCCAAGAGATGTTCCACATGTGCATATATGGGTACAAAGAGATAAATGTATCCCCAATGAGTACAATAGTGTAATCAGCAGAAATAAAAGATGTAGATAGCTCACCTGTTAGATTACAGGGTCCAGTGATCAACGATGTATAACTTTCTTGGTATTTCTTTCCAGGATAAACTTATGTTCCAAATATTTGGAAACAATAAAAATGCCCAGATACTCTGGATGTAGACTGAAAAGGAATTGTAGGACTACCCCTCTGATTCCACTCTGTATGATTGGACAGAGTGTGGATAGAAAGGATATTCCACTTTATTATGAGCTGTTATCCATGTAGAAAACGTATGATTAAAAAAGTGTAATAAAAAGGATTTTATGAAGAAGTTTTAAAATATGATATTAATAAAAACAATTCATAAGTCACAAATAAGTACGGTATAAATAAATATATATAATAATAATAATAATAACAATAATGGTTTTATATATATATACCGTGGCAAGGTGCTGTACTATTTTTAATCGGGTGTTGGCTTTAGGCTGCTCCGGTTTGGGCATGAAGGGGTTAATCGCTTTGAAACTTGTGGTGCAATCTTATTAAGGCTTTAGGTACATACTTGCTGCATTTTTCACTGTTTTGTAAAATTGTGTGCTCTTTTTATCTCTTAAAGGCACAGTAACATTTTTTTCAAATTGTGTTTTTTATTTGATTAAAGTGATTTCCAAGCCTGCTTGTATATATTACTAGTCTATTAAACATGTCTGACACTAAGGAAAATCCTTGTTCAATGTGTTTAGAAGCCATGGTGGAACCCCCTCTCAGAATGTGTCCCACTTGTACTGATATGTCTATACACTTTAAAGATCATATTGTTGCACTTAAAAATGTGGCCCAAGATGATTCTCAGACTGAAGGTAACGAGGGTAGCCCGTCTGCCTCTCCCCCAAGTGTCACAACCAGTTACGCCCGCGCAAGCGCCGCCTAGTACCTCTAGTGCGTCTAACTCTTTTACATTACAAGACTTGGCGGCAGTCATGGATAATTCTCTTACAGCCTTCTTATCTAAACTGCCTGTGTTACCCGCAAAGCGTGATAGCTCAGTTTTCAGAACAGATTATGAGCATTCTGACGCTTTGGTAGCCGTATCCGATATACTCTCACAACGCTCTGAAGTGGGAGCGAGGGATTTGATGTCTGAGGGAGAAGTCTCTGATTCAGGAAGGGTTCCTCCTCAGACAGATTCAGATACATTGGCTTTTAAATTTAAACTAGAACACCTCCGCGTTTTGCTTAGGGAGGTATTAGTTACTCTGGATGACTGCGACCCTTTGGTGATCCCAGAGAAATTGTGTAAAATGGACAAGTACCTAGAGGTCCCTGTTTACACGGATACGTTTCCGGTCCCTAAGAGGATTGCGGATATCGTTACTAGGGAGTGGGATAGACCAGGTGTTCCCTTTGCTCCCCCTCCTGTTTTTAAGAAAATGTTCCCCATACCTGACCCTGTGCGGGACTCGTGGCAGACGGTCCCTAAGGTGGAGGGGGCTATTTCTACACTTGCTAAACGCACAACCATACCAATTGAAGACAGTTGTGCTTTTAAAGACCCTATGGATAAGAAGTTAGAGGGGTTACTTAAGAAATTTTTTGTTCAACAAGGTTTTCTTCTCCAACCTATTGCCTGCATAATTCCTGTAACTACTGCAGCTGCTTTCTGGTTTGAGGCGCTGGAAGACTCGCTCCAGACGGAGACCTCATATGAGGAAATTATGGATAGAATTAAGGCTCTAAAGCTAGCTAATTCTTTTATCACTGACGCCGCTTTCCAAATAGCTAAGTTAGCGGCAAAAAATTCAGGTTTCGCCATTTTGGCGCGCAGGGCGCAGGCTAAAGTCCTGGTCGGCCGATGTGTCGTCTAAATCCAAGCTTTTGAACATTCCTTTTCAAAGGAAAGACCCTCTTCGGGCCTGAATTGAAAGAGATTATTTCAAATATCACTGGGGGAAAAGGCCATTCTCTCCCTCAGGACAAGCCCTTTAAGACAAAGAACAAAGCTAATTTTCGCTCCTTTCGCAATTTCAGTAACGGCCCCGCTTCATCCTCTCCGGCTGCAAAGCAAGAGGGTAACGCTTCACAGCCCAAGGCAACTTGGAAACCTTACCAGGGCTGGAATAAGGGTAAACAGGCCAAAAAGCCTGCAGCTGCCACCAAGACAGCATTAAGGGGTAGCCCCCCGATCCGGGACCGGATCTAGTAGGGGGCAGACTCTCTCTCTTCGCTCAGGCCTGGGCAAGAGATGTACACGATCCTTGGGCATTAGAGATTGTAGCCCAGGGATACCTTCTAGAATTCAGGGACTCTCCTCCAAGGGGAAGGTTCCACATTTCTCGTCTGTCTACAGATCAGACAAAGAAAGAGGCGTTTTTACGCTGTGTAGAAGATCTACTTACAATGGGCGTGATCCACCCAGTTCCAATTGCAGAACAAGGACTGGGGTTTTACTCAAACCTGTTTGTGGTTCCCAAAAAAGAAGGAACTTTCAGACCAATCCTGGATCTCAAAATTCTAAACAAATTCCTCAGAGTCCCATCATTCAAGATGGAGACCATTCGGACAATCTTACCAATGATCCAGGAGGGTCAATATATGACTACCGTGGATCTAAAGGATGTGTATCTGCATATTCCTATCCACAAAGATCATCACCAGTTTCTCAGGTTCGCCTTTCTGGACAAGCATTATCAGTTTGTGGCTCTTCCTTTTGGGTTGGCCACTGCTCCCAGAATTTTCACAAAGGTGCTAGGGTCCCTCCTGGCGGTTCTAAGACCGCGGGGCATAGCAGTGGCGCCTTACTTAGACGACATCTTAATTCAGGCGTCGACTTTCCAAAGAACCAAGTCTCACACGGAGATCGTATTGGCCTTTCTGAGGTCTCACGGGTGGAAGGTGAACGTAAAAAAGAGTTCTCTCTCCCCCCTCATAAGAGTTCCATTCCTAGGAACCCTGATAGACTCGGTAGAAATGAAAATATTTCTGACGGAGGTCAGAAAGTTAAAACTGTTAACTACTTGCCGAGCTCTTCATTCCATTCCTCGGCCATCTGTAGCTCAGTGCATGGAGACAATTGGACTAATGGTAGCGGCAATGGACATAGTCCCTTTTGCACGGATACACCTCAGACCACTGCAACTATGCATGCTCAAACAGTGGAATGGGGATTATGCAGATTTGTCTCCTCAAATTCAGTTGGACCAGGAGACCAGAGATTCTCTTCTCTGGTGGTTGTCTCAGGATCACCTGTCTCAGGGAATATGTTTCACCAGACCAGAGTGGATCATTGTAACGACCGACGCCAGTCTGTTGGGCTGGGGTGCGGTCTGGGACTCCCTGAAAGCTCAGGGCTTATGGTCTCGGGAAGAAACTCTTCTCCCGATAAACATTCTGGAACTGAGGGTGATATTCAATGCTCTTCAGACATGGCCTCAACTAGCTGCGGCCAAATTCATCAGATTTCAGTCGGACAACATCACGACTGTAGCTTACGTCAATCATCAGGGGGGAACAAAGAGTTCCCTAGCAATGACGGAAGTAACCAAAATAATCAGGTGGGCGGAGGATCACTCCTGCCATCTCTCAGCAATTCACATCCCAGGAGTAGACAACAGGGAGGTGGATTTTTTAAGTCGTCAGACTTTTCACCCGGGGGAGTGGGAACTCCACCCGGAGGCATTTGCCCAGCTAACTCAGCTTTGGGGCACTCCAGAGTTGGATCTGATGGCGTCCCGTCAGAACACCAAACTTCCTCTCTATGGGTCCAGGTCCCGGGATCCCAAGGCGGTATTGATAGATGCTCTAGCAGCGCATTGGTCCTTCAATCTGGTTTATGTTTTTCCACCGTTTCCTCTCCTCCCGCGTCTGGTTGCCAGAATCAAGCAGGAGAAGGCTTCGGTGATTCTGATAGCACCTGCGTGGCCACGCAGGACTTGGTATGCAGACCTAGTGGACATGTCATCTGTCCCACCATGGACATTGCCAATGAGGCAGGATCTTCTGATACAGGGTCCGTTCAAGCATCCAAATTTAGTTTCTCTACGTCTGACTGCTTGGAGATTGAACGCTTAATTCTATCAAAGCGTGGGTTCTCTAAGTCAGTTATAGATACTCTCATTCAGGCTAGAAAGCCTGTCACCAGGAAAATCTACCATAAGATATGGCGGAAATATCTTTGTTGGTGTGAATCCAAGGGTTACTCATGGGGTAAGATTAGGATTCCCAGGATATTGTCCTTTCTCCAAGAAGGATTGGAGAAAGGATTGTCAGCTAGTTCCTTAAAAGGACAAATATCTGCTTTGTCTATCCTGTTACACAAGCATCTGGCAGAGGTACCACACGTTCAAGCGTTTGCTCAGGCTTTAGTCAGAATCAAGCCTGTCTATAAACCTGTGGCTCCGCCATGGAGTTTGAATCTAGTTCTTTCAGTTCTTCAAGGGGTTCCGTTTGAACCTTTACATTCCATAGACATTAAGTTGTTATCTTGGAAAGTTTTGTTTTTGATAGATATTTCTTCTGCTAGAAGAGTTTCAGAATTATCTGCCTTACAGTGTGATTCACCTTACCTGGTGTTCCACTCAGATAAGGTAGTTTGCGTACCAAGATTGGTTTTCTTCCTAAAGTTGTTTCTAACAAGAATATTAACCAGGAAATAGTTGTTCCTTCTCTGTGTCCTAATCCATCTTCAAAGAAGGAACGTCTATTACACAATCTTGATGTAGTTTGTGCTTTAAAGTTCTATTTACAAGCAACTAAGGATTTCAGACAAACATCTTCTTTGTTTGTTATCTATTCTGGTAAGAGGAGAGGTCAGAAAGAGACTGCTACCTCTCTTTCCTTTTGGCTGAAAAGCATCATCCGTTTGGCCTATGAGACTGCTGGCCAGCAGCCTCCTGAAAGAATTACTGCTCATTCTACCAGAGCAGTGGCTTCCACATGGGCTTTCAAGAATGAGGCTTCTGTTGAACAGATTTGTAAGGCAGCGACTTGGTCTTCACTGCATACTTTTGCCAAATTTTACAAATTCGATACTTTTGCTTCTTCGGAGGCTATTTTTGGGAGAAAGGTTTTGCAAGCAGTGGTGCCTTCCGTTTAAGGTACCTGTCTTGTTTCCTCCCTTCATCCATGTCCTAAAGCTTTGGTATTGGTATCCCACAAGTAAAGGATGAATCCGTGGACTGGATACACCTTGCAAGAGAAAACAGAATTTATGCTTACCTGATAAATTACTTTCTCTTGCGGTGTATCCAGTCCACGGCCTGTCCTGGCATTTAAGTCAGTTAAAACATTTTTTGTTTAAACTACAGTCACCACTGCACCCTATGGTTTCTCCTTTTTCTTCCTAACCTTTGATTGAATGACTGGGGGGTGGAGCTAGAGGGGGAGCTATATGGACAGCTTTGCTGTGTGCTCTCTTTGCCACTTCCTGTAGGGAATGAGAATATCCCACAAGTAAAGGATGAATCCGTGGACTGGATACACCGCAAGAGAAAGTAATTTATCAGGTAAGCATAAATTCTGTTTTGTAGAGGGCCGACACTCGCAGTTTAAAGACATCTACCCAGGGTGCTTCCAAGAAATAGGTATAGGCAGAAGAAGAAGGTTGCACTTGCCAGGATTTTCAAAATCGTTACCTTTATTCTTTGTAACGTTTCGGGGTATTACCCCCTTCGTCAGACATCAAAAAATAACAACCACTTACTTATCCCCACCGTGCCTTTTAAAATTTCTCAAGTGATCCAGAACCGAGTCGCAACCAGAAGCGCCACTCCCACCGGCTTACGTCATCAGGCTGCGACCCTGCAGCTGGACCCCCTGTGTCTAATCCAACCTAGCATGTCAACAGCATAAATGTGAACAAACATTCAAATACATTAAATTACAGGCAGACAAATATTGAGGAAACCCATACACCCCATTAATGGACTCAAATCAGAGTTATTGGGTGGAATCGCCATATCAGCACTGTCAAACTGATATCTGGGTTGTTATAGCAACTACAATACATAATCCTTCCCCATGATCATAGGATCAACAATAGGGTGTAGTCAAAGCAGCCAATCATGTTGCGATCTCAGTCCGATGTCCAATGAGCTCATGGGCTAACAACAACTATCCATATGTGAGGATAATCTAATTTAATACACCGACCAGCGAAATCCCCTAAATACTACTAGCAACATTCCAATATACATGTTAATGGAGCGGTTCAAAGGCTAGGGGATAAACTCTGCATATGTATGCACTATAACCATGAAGTTTAACCATGCAGTGTTAAAAATCAAACAAGGGTGTAACCCATCCCACTATAGTGAACTTGATCCTAAAGCAAGTATTTAACACCATGGTGCGGTTAAACACCAAAGTAGACAAATGAGTGCCACAGTGTACAGAAATGCCTAACAAGCAAAAAATATGCAAACTCCACAGATCAAGTTAAGCAGGTAAAAATAAATTAAACACATAGGTAAAGCTAAACCAAAGAGCCAGAATAGTCAACAAGGAAAAAATTAAAATAAAAATACAGAGTAAAAATAAAAAGTAAAAATAGTACTGCAAAACTCCAAAAAAGAAAATTAAAAATTCAGTAGATACAATATAGATACAATATATAGGGTATAGGGGATGCAGCCAAAACCAATCCCTGGAAAAGCACTTCTCCAGGTTGGTGAGCAAAGCTTAAAGACCACACTAAAAGAAATAATGCCAGTCCAGATGTGAGTTGAAGCCATTAGGGGCCAAAGTACCCAATCTGTATGTCCATCTGGCTTCCTTCTGAAGCAAGATTTTCCCCCTATCCCCCCCCCCTCGTGCTAGGGGAGGGACATGGTCGATAATGGTGTACTTCAAGTTCACCACTGTATGCCCCTTCAGCACAAAATGTCTGGCCACTGGTTGGTCAGATTTTCCTTTCTGTATGGCCGACCTATGATTTGCCATCCTGGTTCTCAGGTCGTCGGTCTTTTTCCCCACATAAAAAAGTCCACATGGGCAATGTAGGAGATATACCACAGGTGTAGTAGTACAGGTCAATCTGAATTTATGCCTATATTTCATCTTCATTGTGAGATGCGTGAAGCATTGGACAGTTTGTAAAGCACTACAAGTGGTGCACCCAAGGCACCTAAAACAGCCAGATTTCGTAGTTTCCAGCCAGGTCTTCTTCTGATAGCTGGATATGGGATCGTAGTGATGCTGCTCTTCTATATCCAATACTTGGTGGCTCCATCCATCCAAATGGAAGGGAGGGGTCACTCTTCAGAATCACCCAGTGTTTGTCCATAGCTTTCCTTATATCCTTCTTGTCACCTGTATAGGTGGTTACAAAAGTAAGCTGCTTCTGGGGTTTCTTTGTCTTGGCAATTTCCAGCTCTTGTATCTGTTGGTCCAATACCCTTGGCGGATATCCTCTCTGCTGGAACCTCCTGTACATCTCATCAATCAGTGTAAAAGCCTTGTCCTCGTCAGAGTTGTTCCGATATACTCTCTTGAATTGAGACTTTGGTAATGACCTTTTAAGTGATGGTGGATGTCCACTGGTATACGTGAGAAGGGAATTTCGGTCTTTGGTCTTCGTGAACAATGTGGACTTCAGTCGACCATCCTCTTTGTAAAGGCAGAGATCCAAAAAATGAATATCTTATCATCGGCCTCCATTTTAATTTTCGTTGCAGGGTTAGCCTTGTTCAATTTCATGAACCACTCATCCAGAGATTCCTTCTTGCCAGTATGAGTGTGACTCGGTTCTGGATCACTTGAGAAAGTTTAAAAGGCACGGTGGGGGTAAGTAAGTGGTTGTTATTTTTTGATATCTGACGAAGGGGGTAATACCCCGAAACGTTACAAAGAATAAAGGTAACGATTTTGAAAATCCTGGCGAGTGCTTCCTTCTTCTTCTGCCTATACCTGTTTCTTGGAAGCACCCTGGGTAGATGTCTTTAAACTGTGAGTGCCGGCCCTCTACAAATAAATATATATGTATATATATATATATATATATATATATATATATATATATATATATATATATATATATATATATATATAATCTCCAGAGCCTACAACAGGGATCCCTGAAATCTAATTCAATAAATAAATGAACTAAAGTGGGCTTTTTCAGTACTATAAAAAATGTAAAGCTATAGAAGGCAGTCATGAGCAGTAGGAGACCACTCTTGGGTCCCATGTGGTGAACCTAGATTTTCTTATTTTATAGTGTGTATATATAACAAGTTCTTGTATGTTAGTACTCTGGACTTAAACTAAAAAGGAACAGTAATGTTAACATAGAGCACTGTGGAGTCTCCATTAACAGTGATGAAACTTGCGATGATAAATATTATTTAAGATTTGGGGGTAGGTTTTTTTCAGAAGGTCACACATGAGAAAGCAGTCCTCTGGTGTGATGGTGCCCAGACCAAAAATCATATAGGGGAGCCTCCTAACCTTCAGTGACCCGTTACTACTATCCAATCTCCTAATTTCATGCACTGGGATACCACATTATAGCCAGAAGAGATCGGGAGCAATAGAGGCAGACTATTACCCATCTCCACTATGTCTGACCGTGATTCTTCCAATCCACAAAGTTGCTCAGGAGTCATTCTTCCAAGGACTCCAGAACTGATAGCAAGATGCTGCAATGCGGTTAAGGGAGAGGTAGGTGCTTGTCGGGATGTGTGATCATCTGTTCCCATCTGCGCAGCTATGTGATAGTATTCATATTCCCATATCAAAGACCGTTCTGTACTTGACTCAGCGGTAGTTGCGAAGTGTACCGATGTTAAATGGAGCACAGACCTGAGTTAACTTTCTAGCTGTTGAAAATGTTGCATAATTAGATCCAGAGCAGCTTGTTCCCATGCTTCTATAGCTGCCATGATGCCCAATCGTCAGACTCTGTCTCTACTAGTAGATGTGTAGGCGACGGGACCATGCCATAGCCATAATTAGAATCTCTGTGAATAAGGAGTCTTAGAGCTACAGTGTCCGCAGGTTACTCCTACTTCACCCGGGACATTGGAGCGAATTCTTGTGAGTTTTCTTGCTAGGCCGCTGCCCGGAAACTGTCATCGATCTAGATTAGGGTCTGCAATGTGTTGTTGATCATTATAAAAGTGATGTCATCCAATACAGTAGTTTCTCCTCTAGAAATTTGCAATAACGTTTATGAGAGATGACAAGTGTAGATAGAGATTATTGGCGGATTATCTATGTCGCAGTTAGAGCCTCAAATATTGTGGCTTAACATGGCCACTGCCTTTTAATCTTTAGCTTACTGTCCCTGCCTTTTAATCTGTCCCTTGTTTAATTTAGCCTGTATTTAGTTTACGAATATTGTGTGCAGTGCTGTGCTTCCGCCACAGAGGTTGCTGTGGCTTTAGTCTCATTGCTTACAGTATGCTTTGTCTGTAGTTTTCTTTATTTGTGGTATTCTGTTACAATAAAATTTAAAAGTGTGTTTATAGGTGTAAGGGAAGGGGAAGCTGTGGTTATTAAAAATGTATAGATGTTTAAATTTAAACCACCAAATATATAGTTATATGTAAAAACCCACTAAACCATTACAATTAATAAATAAATAAACACTGTAAAAGGGTCTCCATTGTTTCCAAAGAATTTATTAGGAATCAATATATGTTGATAATAAGAGAAATATTTACAGGTATATATACACATCTCTTTTACAGCAAAACAGTCCAAATTATTAATACAGGGCAACTCTACCACAACCCCAATTTGTACAACACTGCTAAAATAATCCCAGGAATATACTTAGCCAAATTATTTAATGTGTGCTTTCTTGCATTGTCCAATATCGGCCATTTTCATCAGGAGATGGAAGAGGGAAGAGAGAGATGGTTTTGTGTTCCAGTTTTTTATACCCCAATTCAATAGGCCATTAGATGTGATATATTATACCAGGGAGGGTAGGAGGCTAGGGGCGAGGAAGCAAGGCAATCTCAATAGTGTTGGACAATTATTATTATTATCAGTTATTTGTAGAGCCGCAACAGATTCCGTAACGCTATAAACATATGTATGATATACAAGGTCATTTATAGGGATCAAGCTGGTAGAGGGCCCTGCCGAGAGTTGCACTGTTGCAGTAAACTCTCATGAAGGTGAGCCACAAACAGCTGGGCGCATAGGCTTACATGATAAGGTGGTTCAAGGGGATAACAAAGGAGGAGAGAAACAATAACAAGTTGAAACGTGTTTAATTTCACCATGTATGTATTAAAGCTTTGCTTAGCTGGGGCTTAAGACATCAGGCTCTTTATGTGCTGGGATTGGAATTCACAGAACAACATACAACCAATCCGAATTTATTGAGGCATTTCTGGGTCTATTAACATTCTGCCCACAATCACTACAACAGCAAATATAAAAACATGAATAGTTATCTCATAAAATGCCACCTACTTGTGCAGACCTCCTAACATTTCTGGCTGGGTATCACAGACTCAGGAGGTTGATGGGGGCTGGTTGAGGTTTTGTGAAGGAGCCATGTTGGGACAGGGTGGGATAGTGGGTGGTTAGGGGTGGGATTGTGGGTGTGTCTGGATGGTTGGTGGGTGTGTCTGGGTAGTTTGTGGTTACTTGTGGATGCTCTGTGGGTGGGGCTAAGTGAAATTCTACAAATAGGTACATATGGCTGTCTCAGAGGGACAGCAGGACATATGGCTGTCTCAGAGGGACAGCAGGGGACATATGGCTGTCTCATAGGGACAGCAGGGACATATGGCTGTCTCAGAGGGACAGCAGGGACATATGGCTGTCTCAGAGGGACAGCGGGGACATATGGCTGTCTCAGAGGGACAGCGGGGACATATGGCTGTCTCAGAGGGACAGCGGGGACATATGGCTGTCTCAGAGGGACAGCTGGGACATATGGCTGTCTCAGAGGGACAGCGGGACATATGGCTGTCTCAGAGGGACAGCAGAACAGAGCTCAGAATTAGAGACTGTCCCTCTCAAGTAGGAACAGTTGATAGCACCCCTTATTGCTCTTACTTCTTCACTAAAAGTATTATAAGGCAGATACTGATCACTGGGCACATACCTATAGGCAGTGTGTTATCACATTATATATAAAGAGGGCAAAATAAAAGATCAAACTGTATAAGCTGAATAAAAATTAAAACTAATAATAATATATTAAAATTTACTAAAGCAAATATGGCACCTAGTTAGGACCGTCCCCTTTCCTTGTATGACCAGGACAGTCATGGAATCAGAAGGTAAAATTAAAGTTAAAAGTAAATGCACAGTATATTGCAGATGTTTTTTCTTTACGGCTTAACTTAAAACTTTAATATGCTGAACATTCTGTGTTTATGCATATTTCAAACTGTGTAAAATAAAATATTTTAGGTCAAACACGTGACGTACCAAAATGGATGGGCACAAGGTAGCAACCCTACAACTAGTACACCGATTTTTATGTCACCTTATAAACACTTTACCTTTTGTCCATCCTTTGGTAAGTGTCAGACTGTTCATTATGACACAATTGTCTGGGTTTAAAGGCCAGAGTTTAGTGAGGCAAGAAAGAGTACCAAGGAGGAGGAGAGGCCACACAGAGAACAATCAGCAGGAGTCAGTCTCTTTGATCTCTCCCTACATCTACAGGCCACCCAAAGAGAGCAACATAGACGCTTATGTTCCATGCAAAGGAGAGGCAGTGGTAGTGAAGACACCCGGCTTCTTTCCAGTAGTGACCTTTAAGAAAATCCATCTGAGCCTCTGCAGGAGAATGATTCCGGGAAGACATATGCTCCAATTGCTTAATGGAACAAGAAATTGGATACCTGCAGATGGACACTCCCTGTTGCTAATGACTTTGTCCCACAGGAAGGCGTTGAAGGGATAATATATTCTGGACCATTATGCACCCTCACATGGTATGGCAATATTTATATACTCATTTAATAGGTTGAACTCAATGGGCTTTTGTCTTCTTCCAACCTCATCTACTATGTTATGAATTATAATGAGTCTTGTCATACCTGAGGACACATCACTCCCTGTCGCCATGCATTTGATACTACCTGCAGTTCAAGATGGGTGTAAGAGAATCAGACTTGGCCACTTTGCTGTAGAATAATTACTAGGAACAATGACTTTGTCCCACGGGAAGACGTAGAAGGAAGATTTATATGTTCTGGACCATCGTTACCCTCACACAGTATGGCAATATTTATATACTCATTTTATAGGTTGAACTCAATGGACTTCTGTCTTCTATCAACCTCATCTACTATGTTATGAATTATAATGAGTCTTGTCGTACTTGAGGACACAGATGAAGTAAATAAGGCAAAAGTGATCAGGATTTATTTGCTTTCCTTGGACCAACTAACTGAATGAAAATAAATGAATAAATAAATAAATAGAGCATGCCTTTAAAATCAGCTGTTATTGTTGCTTTTCATTTCGTAAACAAAATCTTACTTTCATTGTACTTGTTGGTTTGTTAAAAAGAGGGGGGTAATGAGACACCAATCTTATATTTATAATATCTATTTAAAGGGAGTGGGACAGTCAAGTCCAAAATAAACTTTCATGATTCAAATAGGGCATGTCATTTTTAACAACTTTCCATTTTTGGTATTCTTAGTTGAAATCTAAACCTAGGTAGGCTCATATGTTAATTTATTAGATCTTGAAGGCTGCCTCTAATGTGAATGCATTTTGACCACTAGAGGGCATTAGTTCATGTGTGTTATATAGATAACATTGAGCTCATGCACATGAAGTTACCTAGGAGTGAGCACTGATTGGCTAAAATACAAGAACTGAAATAAAGGGGCAGTTTGCAGAAGCTTAGATACAAGGTAATCACAGAGATAAAAAGTGTATTATTATAACTGTTGGTTATGCAAAACTCGGGAATGGGTAATAAAGGGATTAGCTATCTTTTTAAACAACAAAAATGCTGGTGTTGACTGTCCCTTTAAGAAATATGTACCAGTTCACCCACTCAGCACAGATACTAAATGATAAATCCATTATAAAAGGGCATAAATGGAATATTAAAAATAGTGTTCCTTTTGGTAAAAACAAATATGTTCAATCAAAGTAAATATAAAAAGAAACAGATTGTGTAAAAAAAAAAAAAAAAGGCAAACAACTTGTTTTCTTGCAAAAGTAGCACTTAAAATTTCTCACTGTAGCCCCTGCCCTTGGTGTGATAAAAGCAGAGACTTTTTAGAAACTTAGATTTGCTCATGCTCAGAACTGGCAGAATGAAACCTGACTCCCTTGTTTAGTCTATTCACTTAATAATAAACCAACTCTGGAAGTTTTATGACATCATACTAGAAAAGACAACAGCCTCCTTGCAGGGCTCTGAAAGGAAGATGGACACTGAACAAATGAAGTTTAAAGAATAAATAAAAGGTAAAATTAATTTTTCTTTCATGTAATTAGCAAGAGTCCATGAGCTAGTGACGTATGGGATATACATTCCTACCAGGAGGGGCAAAGTTTCCCAAACCTTAAAATGCCTATAAATACACCCCTCACCACACCCACAATTAATTCAGTTTTACAAACTTTGCCTCCTATGGAGGTGGTGAAGTAAGTTTGTGCTAGATTCTACGTTGATATGCGCTCCGCAGCAGGTTGGAGCCCGGTTTTCCTCTCAGCGTGCAGTGAATGTCAGAGGGATGTGAGGAGAGTATTGCCTATTTGAATGCAATGATCTCCTTCTACGGGGTCTATTTCATAGGTTCTCTGTTATCGGTCGTAGAGATTCATCTCTTACCTCCCTTTTCAGATCGACGATATACTCTTATATATATACCATTACCTCTGCTGATTTTCGTTTCAGTACTGGTTTGGCTTTCTACAACATGTAGATGAGTGTCCTGGGGTAAGTAAGTAAGCTTATTTTCTGTGACACTCTAAGCTATGGTTAGGCACTTTTTTATAAAGTTCTAAATATATGTATTCAAACATTTATTTGCCTTGACTCAGGATGTTCATCATTCCTTATTTTCAGACAGTCAGTTTCATACTTGGGATAAATGCATTTGTTTCAATCATTTTTTCTTACCTTTAAAAAAAATTTGACTTTTTCCCTGTGGGCTGTTAGGCTCGCGGGGGCTGAAAATGCTTCATTTTATTGCGTCATTCTTGGCGCTGACTTTTTTGGCGCAAATTTTTTTTTTTCTGTTTCCGGCGTCATACGTGTCGCCGGAAGTTGCGTCATTTTTTGACGTTTTTTTGCGTCAAAAGTGTCGGCGTTCCGGATGTGGCGTCATTTTTGTCTCCACATTATTTAAGTCTCATTATTTATTGCTTCTGGTTGCTAGAAGCTTGTTCACTGGCATTTTTTTCCCATTCCTGAAACTGTCATTTAAGGAATTTGATCAATTTTGCTTTATATGTTGTTTCTTCTTTTACATATTGCAAGATGTTCCACGTTGCAACTGAGTCAGAAGATACTTCAGGAAAATCGCTGCCCAGTGCTGGAGCTACCAAGCTAAGTGTATCTGCTATAAACTTTTGGTATCTGTTTCTCCAGCTGTTGTTTGTATTGCATGTCATGACAAACTTATTAATGCAGATAAAATTTCCTTTAGTACTGTTACATTATCTGTTGCTGTTCCGTCAACATCTAATTTTCAGAGTGTTCCTGATAACATAAGAGATTTTATTTTTTAAATCCATTAAGAAGGCTATGTCTGTTATTTCTCCTTCTAGTATACATAAAAGTCTTTTAAAACTTCTCTTTTTTCAGATGAATTTTTAAATGAACATCATCATTCTGATACTGATAATGGTTCTTCTGGTTCAGAGGTTTCTGTCTCAGAGGTTGATGCTGATAAATCTTTGTATTTGTTCAAGATGGAATTTATTCGTTCTTTACTTAAAGAAGTATTAATTGCATTAGAAATAGAGGATTCTGGTCCTCTTGATACTAAATCTAAACGTTTAAATAAGGTTTTTAAATCTCCTGTAGTTATTCCAGAAGTGTTTTCTCTCCCTGATGCTATTTCTGAAGTAATTTCCAGGGAATGGAATAATTTGGGTAATTCATTTACTCTTTCTAAACGTTTAAGCAATTATATCCTTTGCCATCTGACAGATTAGAGTTTTGGGACAAAATCTCTAAGGTTAATGGGGCTGTCTCTACTCCTGCTAAACGTACTACTATTCCTATGGCAGATAGTACTTCATTTAAGGATCCTTTAGATAGGAAAATTGAATCCTTTCTAAGAAATGCTTACTTATGTTCAGGTAATCTTCTTAGACCTGCTATATTTTTAGCGGATGTTGCTGCAGCTTCAACTTTTTGGTTAGAAACTTTAGCGCAACAAGTAACATATCATAATTTTATAGCATTATTATTATTCTATAACATGCTAATAATTTTATTTGTGATACCATCTTTTGATATCATTAGAGTTGATGTCAGGTATATGTCTGTAGCTATTTTAGCTAGAAAAGCTTTATGGCTTAAAACTTGGAATGCTGATATATTTTCTAAGTCAACTTTGCTTTCCCTTTCTTTCCAGGGTAATAAATTATTCGATTTTCAGTTGGATTCTATTATCTCAACTGTTACTAGAGGGAAGGGAACTTTTTTTACCAAAGGATAAAAAATCTAAGGTCCAAGCCTTATAGAAACCTATAGCCAGCTCCTAAATACCCATGAAGGTGCGGCCCTCATTCCAGCTCAGCTGGTATGGGGCAGTTTACGTTTTCTTCAAGGAAATTTGGATCAATTCCGTTCACAATATCTGGTTTCAGAACATTGTTTCAGAAAGGTACAGAATTGGCTTCAAGTTAAGGCCTCCTGCAAAGAGATTTTTTTCTTTCCCGTGTCCCAGTAAACACAGCAAAGGCTCAGCATTTCTGAAATGTGTTTCAGATCTAGAGTTGGCTGGAGTAATTATGCCAGTTCCAGTTCTGGAACAGGGGCTGGGGTTTTATTCTATCTCTTCATTGTACCAAAGAAGGTCAATTCCTTCAGACCAGTTCCGGATTTATCTATATTGAATCGTTATGTAAGGATACCAACATTCAAGATGGTAACTGTAGGACTATCCTGCCTTTTGTTTAGCAAGGGCATCCTGTAAAGTCTACAATAGATTTACAGGATGTATATCTGCATATTCCGATTCATCCAGATCACTTTTAGTTTCTGAGATTCTCTTTTTAGACAAGCATTACCAGTTTTGTGGCTCTACCGTTTGGCCTAGCGTCAGCTCCAAGAATTTTTTTTTTTTCAAAGGTTCTCGGTGCCCTTCTGTCTGTAATCAGAGAACAGGGTTTTGGTATTTCCTTATTTTGACGATATCTTGGTACTTGCTCAGTCTTCACATTTTCGCAGAATCTCATACGAATCGACTTGTGTTGTTTTCTTCAAGATCATGGTTGGAGGATCAATTTACCATTCAGTTCATTGTTTCCTCAGACAAGGGTAACCTTTTTAGGTTTCCAGATAGATTCAGTGTCTATGACTCTGTCCTTGTCAGATAAGAGAAGTTTAACATTGATATCAGCTTGTCAAAACCTTCAGTCACAATCATTCCCTTTGGTAGCCTTATGCATGGAAATTTTAGGTCTTAGGACTGCCGCATCGGATGCGATCTCCTTTGCTCGTTTTCACATGCGACCTCTTCAGCTCTGTATGCTGAACCAGTGGTGCAGGGATTACACAAAGATATCTCAATTAATATCTTTAAACCGATTATACGACACTCTCTGACATGGTGGACAGTTCACCATCGTTTAGTTCAGGGGGCTTCTTTGTTCTTCCGACCTGGACTATAATCTCAACAGATGCAAGTCTTACAGGTTGGGGAGCTGTGTGGGGGTCTCTGATGGCACAAGGGGTTTGGGAATCTCAGGAGGTGAGATTACCGATCAATATTTGGAACTCCGTGCAATTTTCAGAGCTCTTCAGTCTTGGCCTCTTCTGAAGAGAGAGTTGTTCATTTGTTTTCAGATAGACAATGTCACAGCTGTGGCATACATCAATCATCAAGGAGGGACTCACAGTCCTCTGGCTATGAAAGAAGTATCTCGAATACTGGTATGGGCGGAATCCAGCTCCTGTCTAATCTCTGCGGTTCATTTCCCAGGTATAGACAATTGGGAAGCGGATTATCTCAGTCGCCAAACGTTGCATCCGGGCGAATGGTCTCTTCACCCAGAGGTATTTCTTCAGATTGTTCAAATGTGGGAACTCCCAGAAATAGATCTGATGGCTTCTCATCTAAACAAGAAACTTCCCTGGTATCTGTCCAGATCCCGGGTTCCTCGGGCGGAGGCAGTGGATACATTATCACTTCCTTGGAAGTATCATCCTGCCTATATCTTTCCGCCTCTAGTTCTTCTTCCAAGAGTATTCTCCAAGATTCTAAAGGAATGCTCGTTTGTCCTGCTGGTAGCTCCAGCATGGCCTCACAGGTTTTGGTATGCGGATCTTGTCCGGATGGCCTCTTGCCAGCTGTGGACTCTTCCATTAAGACCAGACTTTCTGTCGCAAGGTCCTTTTTTCCATCAGGATCTCAAATCCTTAAATTTTAAGGTATGGAGTTTGAACGCTTGATTCTTGGTCAAAGAAGGTTTCTCTGACTCTGTGATTAATACTATGTGACAGGCTCGTAAATCTGTATCTAGAGAGATATATTATAGAGTCTGGAAGACTTATATTTCTTAGTGTCTTTCTCATCATTTTTTCTTGGCATTCTTTTTGAATACCGAGAATTTTTTAGTTTCTTCAGGATGGTTTAGATAAAGGTTTGTCCGCAAGTTCCTTGAAAGGACAAATCTCTGCTCTTTCTGTTCTTTTTTCACAGAAGGATTGCTAATCTTCCTGATATTTCTTTGTTTTGTACAAGCTTTGGTTCGTATAAAACCTGTCATTAAGTCAATTTCTCCTCTTTGGAGTTTGAATTTGGTTCTGGGGGCTTTTCAAGCTCCTCCTTTTGAACCCATGCATTCTTTGGTCGTTATATTACTTTCTTGGAAAGTTTTGTTTCTTTTGGCCATCTCTTCTGCCAGAAGAGTCTCTGAATTATCTGCTCTTTCTTGTGAGTCTCCTTTTCTGATTTTTCATCAGGATAAGGCGGTGCTGCGAACTTCTTTGAATTTTTTACCTAAGGTTGTGAATTCTAACATCCTTAGTAGAGAAATTGTGGTTCCTTCATTATGTCCTAATCCTATGAATTCTAAGGAGAAATCATTGCATTCTTTGGATGCTGTTAGAGCTTTGTATTATTATGTTTAAGCTACTAAGTCTTTCCGAAAGACTTCTAGTCTATTTGTCATCTTTTCCGGTTCTAGAAAAGGCCAGAAAGCTTCTGCCATTTCTTTGGCATCTTGGTTGAAATCTTTATTTCATCATGCTTATGTCGAGTCGGGTAAAATTCCGCCTCGAAGGTTTACAGTTCATTCTACTAGGTAAGTTTCTACTTCCTGGGCGTTTAGGAATGAAGCTTCGATTGATCAGATTTGCAAAGCAGCAACTTGGTCCTCTTTGCATACTTTTTCTAAATTCTACCATTTTGATGTGTTTTCTTCTTCTGAAGCAGTTTTTGGTAGAAAAGTACTTCAGGCAGTGGTTTCAGTTTGAATCTTCTGCTTATGTTTTTCATTAAACTTTATTTTGGGTGTGGATTATTTTCAGCAGGAATTGGCTGTCTTTATTTTTTTTTTTTATTTTTTTTTTAAACTTTTTATTGAAAAGTTCAGAAGCATACAGTTTTCAATGGTAAGGTGTACAGTTACAGCTTTGCTTCACATTATCTACTTATACATTTAACATATTAGTAACAATTTAACTGCAGAAAGGAATTCCTAGTTATTAGGATTTAAAAAAAAAATAAAACAAAGAAAAGAAAGGGGAAGGGAGAACCCAGAGCGTTTATGTACTTGTGCTTGAATGGTTAAGTGAAAATTTTGCATTCCTTTGCTTATCTGGTGTCTAAGACGTACAAATTACCTTGCTATGGGTACTAAGATTCTCGGCTATTACTCTCACCATTTATCTAGTCAGGCATTTCTATATTCGTCCCATATAAATCGTATTGAGTCTAAGTCGTCTTGTCGGTTGGTCAGCTTGAAGTGGTATTTCTCCAATGTAAGTGCATGTGTTACTGTAGCTTTCCATACCTCCACTGAAGGAAGGTCTGGCTTCTTCCAGTTTAATGGTATTAATTTTTTCCCTGAATTGACTATAATTGTCAAAAGTGTTAGCCTATATTTACAAGTTATTTTAGGGAATGAGTTAAAAAGAAGAGTCCAGCTGTTTAGTGGTAGGGACAGTTGCAAAACTTTCTCAATTTCTCTTTTGATGGCCTCCCAGTAATCTTTTACTATTGGGCATTGCCACCAGATGTGATATGGCGTGCCCCTATCTTGACAGCCTCTCCAGCACATGTCTGAAACTGTGGGAAAAATTTGGTGTAGACGCACTGGTGTATAGTACCACCTGCACATCAGTTTCAAATTCATCTCTTGAATAGAGATGGATGAAGAAGCTTTACTCATGCGTGTGAATATATCATACCATGTTCGCCTGGGCATAGAGCTTTCTGATTCCTTCTCCCATGCGCTGACATAAGATGGCAGTGTTTTAGAGTATGTAACTAAAATTTGTCTGTGTGTGAGAGATAATATTCCTCGATTTGGTAGAGGGTTGATACATATATTCTCAAATGGGGTAAGAGGTCGAGTTAGATGTGCTTTGGACGGGTGTGTGGTGAGAAAGTGGGATATTTGCAAATACGCTAGCCAATCTTGAAATCTAGGGCCATGTTGAGCAATAATTTCTTCTTGCAATTTCGGTTTTCCTGCTGTGTAAAATTCATAGACAGGAAGAGATTCTCGTATACTTAAGGGATATTCCCCTCTCTTTATAAGGTTAAGTGGATGGAGTGCGTTCCCCATTATCGGGGTCAGCGGGGAGTATGTCGAGGAGATGTGCGGATATTTCTTGATTACCCTATCCCAACATTTGTAAGTTTCCCATGTCGTTGTGGCTACAGTTTTTGGAAGTGCTCTTTGATTGGGAGGGAGCCAGCAGGAGCCTCCTAGCGGAGTATTGTTAGCTAACTGATGTTCTAGCTGGACCCATTCTTTATTGACTGCATTCTTACACCAATCAACGATTCTGGTCAGAAAGGTTGCCTGCCTATAGTGTTGTAGGTTCGGGGCCCCCATGCCTCCTAATTCTCTTGGACGGTAAAGTGTTGCTGTTGCTATGCGTGGTCGCTTATTTGCCCATATAAACTTGGTTAGCATTTTTTGTATCTGGTAGATTGTTTGTTCCGGGAGGGGAATGGGCAAGGTTTGCATATAATACAAAATTTTTGGTAATATGACCATTTTGATCGCATTAAGTCTACCAAGCCAGGAAAGGAATTTATTGTTCCAAGCTCTTAGCAATGAGGATATATGTAGTTTAAGTGAGTTATAATTAAGTGTTAAAATTTCAGAGATATTAGGAGAGATATGTACCCCAAGGTACTTGATCGCTTTATCTTGTATTCTGAATTGAAATTGCTGTTGCAGAGTTTTTACTGCTGCTGGCTCTAAGTTAATACTCAACAATTCAGATTTAGATATATTTATACTGAAGTTAGAGTAGAGGCCGTACTCTTGTATCAAATGAATAAGGGCGGGGACTGACTCGCTAGGGTGCGTTAGTGTGGTAAATATGTCATCTGCATACATTGTAATTTTGTATTCCGACTGTCCTATCCGATGCCCTGTTATGTGTTCGTTATCCCTAACATATGAGGCTAATACTTCCATGGATAACACGAAAAGTAGTGGAGACGGGGCATCCCTGCCTCGTGCCATTTGTTATTTGGAATGGGTCTGAGACTGAGTCATTGAGCTTAACTTTTGCTTGTGGGGTGTTATATAATGAGAAAATCTTCCCAATTAATTCCTGATCAAACCCAAATTTAGATAGAACTTGCTTTAGGAAGTTCCAGCTGAGCCTATCAAAGGCTTTCTCCGCATCCATTGAAATGAATGCGGAGGGTGTGTGCATACGGTGTGCATGTTCCATTAGCGCTAAAAGTTTAGTAGTGTTGTCTCGTGTCTCTCGTGTCGGCGTAAAGCCGGCCTGGTTGATGTGGACTATTTGGGGGAGGACTTTATTAATACGTGCTGTTAATATTTTGGCATATAATTTTATGTCTACATTCAGCAATGAGATTGGGCGGAAATTTGCCGGGGTGTCTGGGGACTTCCCTGGCTTAGGGACTACTGAGATTTGTGCTTCTAGCATAGAGGGAGGAAACGGGTTATTATCCGTTACTTCATTAAAAAGGGGCGTTAGGTGGGGTACTAGGTTTTGGGAAAAGAGCTTATAATATTTTGATGAGAAGCCGTCTGGGCCTGGACTTTTCCCATTTTGTAATGTGCTAATCGCATGCTGTATTTCATGCGCCGTGATGGGTTTCTTTAAGTCTTGCAATTGGTCTTGTGTAATTTTGGGAATATTACACTTTGCTACATATGACTTGAGATTTATGAGGTGTTCCTCTGAGGGTGGTGTTTTGGAAATGTTATATAGATTAATATAATATTCTCTAAAACTATCTAGAATTTCTTTTGTTGTGGTTAGGGGACTCTGACCTTGTGGTTTCCTAATCTCATAAATATATGACTTAAACCGCTTCTTTTTTAGTGCCCTCGCTAGCAGTTTGCCTGCTCTATTGCTCTCATAATAAAACATGCTGTTTGTTTTCCGTTGTAGGTTATGGTACTCTATATCTAAAAAACTGTCTAGGGCTGAGCGGGCCGTTTGGTACTTCTGGAATATTTCTAAATTATTTGGGTTTTGTTTTATTGCCAGGTCCATTCGGGAAAATTCATCAGCCAGATCTTTATATTGTTGCCTGATATGACGCTGTCTCTGGGCTTTTAATTTTATTAGTTCCCCTCTCAGTACACTTTTATGTGCTTCCCAAATCATATATTTATTATTTATAGAATTTACATTGTGTGCAAAATATTCTGTGATCAGTGTTGATATCTTCGATTGGGTGTCTGGGTCGTTCAGTAAAGTGTCATCTAACTTCCAAAGAAACGTATCTGACTGCGTTTCTGGCCAAGAGAATTTTAGTTTTACTGCTGAATGGTCTGACCATGCTGTTGGGGAAATATCACAGCTATGTATAATATTAGGGAGGCCTTTCTGATTAGTGAAAATATAGTCTAATCTGCTATGCGTCTTGTTGGGGCTAGAATAAAAAGTGTAATCCTTTGTTTCTGGGTGTATAAGACGCCAAAGGTCATATAAGTTAAGGTCTTTTAGGTTTCTCCATAATGTTGCAGTAGTTTTTTTGGATACCATTATTTTAGGATTGGAACTATCTTTATAGGGCTGGAGGGGAAAGTTTAGATCTCCTGCTAGAAACACTGGACCTACTGCCAAATCTAATGTTTTCCTAAACATAGTGTGGAAGAAAGAATTTTGCTTGTTATTTGGTGCGTAAACATTTACTAACGTTATGGGTCTTCCATATAACAGTCCAGTTAGGCCTAGAAATCTGCCCTCCTTGTCTTTACTGATATGTGAAGTCGTGAACGGGAGGTCTTTTTTGATTAGGATGCTCACTCCTGCTTTTTTATGGGGTCCTGAGCTATGGTAATGTGTGGTGTATGTTTTCCCTAGATATTTTGGTTCTCTTTGATATTGAAAATGAGTCTCCTGCAAGAATATTATGTCTGCATGTCGTTTAGCTAGGTCAGATAGTGCTTTGCTGCGTTTATGAGGTGAGTTCAGCCCTTTAGCGTTTTGCGTTAGTAAAGTCAGATGGTGTGAGCGTTTATCTGTGTGTCTCGACATCATTACCTATACTTGATAGAACTTGATCAGGAATGCTGCATTGTACATTGCTCTGGGTTCGGGAGAAAAAGTTTGAACACAGGTTTTTCTGCAAAACAAAATATTAACAGTGAGAACTAAGTTGTGCATTAGAGTAAACACATAACAAACAAACATATATACTGAAGTTTTAGTATATGGATTACAATACAAGTCTCTCTTCCTAACATAGGGTATATTGAGAGAATACATGGGGGATTTGGTGTTGCTAGCCCCTGGGTCTCATCTAACAGGATCTCCTTCATTCTGGTAAATAAACAATTTCAAACTGAAAGGCAATTCTAACGTTAAACTATCTTGGTATAAGGCCCTGTAAACTAATATTGACTAGAATTCAGGACACTTCTGTGGAAACAGTTAGATTAGTAACAGGTGATCTAGTTGGTACAGGAATCAAAGTTTTCCCTTTTTTTGTGGAAACAGTCTGCCAATTTGGAATTCTGTCGTTAGGTCTTTTGGTAGAGGACTGGCTGTTGCTATTGTCAGATGTTGGCTTTATAGGTTCAATGTCCAGAGAGGAACAAAAGGACGCTATTTCATCTGGCGTTTTACAGATAAGTCTAATATTATCTTGAATGACCCAAATCTGTGCTGGGAAACCCCAACGGTAAGGGATCTTCTTGTTTCTTAATGCTGTGGTCAAAGGGGAGAATGCCTTCCTCTTCTGCAAAGTCTCATATGACAAGCCTTGATAGAACTGCAATACAGTACCTCTAAAGCGGATTGGCTGGTTTTTGCGTGTCTGGTTTAAGATCATCTCTTTCTCTAGAAAATTCTTGAACCTGATGATGATGTCTCTAGGAGGTGCTGTACTGGGAGGTTTGGGACGAAGTGATCGGTGTGCTCTCACCCATTGTATATCCGTCGTGTGTGAAGTTTCCTTTACATGCTGGAACAGGGCTTGCAGATAAACAGGGAAATCTCGAGGCAAGACTTCCTCTGGTACTCCTCTAATTCTAATGTTTTTCCGCCTACTGCGGTTTTCCATGTCCTCCATTTTTTCTTGGAGGGTTTGGATGACATCTTGCTGAGTATTGACCTGTTCAGTTAAGACTTGGACTTCTTCTTTTAGTTGGTCATGGTTGCTTTCTAGTGATTCAACTTGAAAACCAAGTGTGTGGATGTCTTGAGATAAGGTAGCAAGTTCTTCCCTGATACACGTACGGACTATATCCGCTATATCTTGCTTTGATGGCAGATTACTTAAGAAAGATGCTTGTATTTGCGGCTCAGGAGTTATCACCATGGTCTTGTGTTGGGAGTTCTGGGAAGGTGTAGGTGATTGTGCTCCTGGGTTGGCTTCATCATGTAATGGTTCCATCACGTCTGCAGCTTGTAAGTATGATGTCATGGTGAGAGTTTTCAAAGGTGTCTGCTTAGTTGTCTTATCAGTTCTAATGTTACGTCTTGCCGCCATGTTTAACACTGAGTATTTCTCAGGAAGTGTTTCTGTTGCTGTATGCTCTGCAGAGTTTTACCCCTTGAAATCGCTGTTTGCCAGAATAATGTCTATAGTGATTGATTATAAGTAGTTACCGCTGATGCGTCTATGTTTCTGAACTTAGCATCTCAGATGTAAAGTTATGTGCCTCAGGGGAACCCTTCTTTACTTTAACTGCTTTTCATGCTGTTTTCATTCCCCCGACGTTGTCAGTGATTATCTCCCTTCATCTATGTGCCTGTTCCTCGTGTAACACCTGCTGCATATGAGGGTGGTTAGATGCTTAGCAGTTAGCGGGTCTTGTAGCCTTTTTAGCAGAGACAGTGATATGTGTGTCGCAGCGGTTAACTGTTTTGCGTGCAATATGTTTCAGCCACTTATATTAGAAGGGCTCACCTTTGCCACATGTTCCGTTCCATGGAGCGATAGCCTGACAGCTTCCTGGTTCTTCTATTAATGTGGTCTTACTTTTGGAGTTCTTGATCTGTCTGCGTTGTTCGCTACTCTGCAGGCTCTAGGGTAGGCCTCTGGTATCGTTTCAGTTTCACTTCCGTTATGGCGCAGCTACTTTAGAAGTGCACTAAGATAATTCTTCTAAATGTCCACCGGCATGTCGTATCTTTCTGCAAAGGGGCTCATCTTGAAGCCTAGGTGTTTAGATTGCCTCTACTTCTCCTCTTTTGCAGTTTTTCAAATATCTACCTAGAATAAACTTGATATTTCAGGGCATCATGCACGGAGCTCCGGTTTTACACTGCTCTCATGGCAGCTTCCGGCTCCGCCCCCTGGCTGTCTTTATTTTATCCCTCCCTCTCTAGTGACTCTTGTGTGGAAAGATCCACATCTTGGGTAGTCATTATCCCATACGTCACTAGCTCATGGACTCTTGCTAATTACATGAAAGAAAACATAATTTATGTAAGAACTTACCTGATAAATTCATTTCTTTCATATTAGCAAGAGTCCATGAGGCCCGCCCTTTTTTGTGGTGGTTATGATTTTTTTGTATAAAGCACAATTATTCCAATTCCTTATTTTATATGCTTTCGCACTTTTTTCTTATCACCCCACTTCTTGGCTATTCGTTAAACTGAATTGTGGGTGTGGTGAGGGGTGTATTTATAGGCATTTTAAGGTTTGGGAAACTTTGCCCCTCCTGGTAGGAATGTATATCCCATACGTCACTAGCTCATGGACTCTTGCTAATATGAAAGAAATGAATTTATCAGGTAAGTTCTTACATAAATTATGTTATTTTGATGCATAATACATATTGCAATGATTTATATTAAATATAAGAAACTGCTTAGTGCTTTTTTATTACCACAATGAAACAGACAGTTAAAGGGATATTCCAGCCCAAATTGGAAACCACATGGGTGCATTTTGGTAATGAACAGAAACAATTTTGTAATATACATGCATTAGCAAAAATGCTTCTAATAAAAGCTATAGCTATTTCAAAAGTGTATTTAAGTATGCACCGTGCACCAGCATTTTAAACACAACACTTTTTCTGACAGCCTAAGGTGCTTGTACTATCTGGTAATGACTCCATTTGTTAATTGCTGACATGATACAAGCCCCAGTGATGATCTAAGCAGCTGCATTATTTAAAATGTGGGTGCAGTGAAAATATCTAGCTATGCTTCACATGCACATGCAGAGAAAAATGTTAACACTAAAACAGTGATAACTCTTAAAAGAAGCATTTTTGCTAATACATGCATATTGCAAATATGTTTCTATTCAAAGATGCAATAAATGTATGTGCATTTATATTTTGACTGGAATGTCCCTTTAAGAATCTCTTTAACCCCTTAATGACCACAGCACTTTTCCATTTTCTGTCCGTTTGGGACCGGGGCTATTTTTACATTTTTGCGGTGTTTGTGTTTAGCTGTAATTTGCTATAATTTTTTTTATAAAATGAGGAAAAATTTGAAAAAAAAAAACACTTTTTCTAACTTTGACCCCCAAAAGATAGTTACATTGGAACACTGATATCTTTCAGGAATCCCTGAATATCCCTTGACATGTGTATATATATATATATATATATATATATATATTTTTTAGAAGACATCCCAAAGTATTGATCTAGGCCCATTTTGGTATATTTCATGCCACCATTTCACCGCCAGATGCGATCAAATAAAAAAAATCGTTAACTTTTTCACAATTTTTTTCACAAACTTTAGGTTTCTCACTGAAATTATTTACAAACAACTTGTGCAATTATGGCATACATGGTTGTAAATGCTTCTCTGGGATCCCCTTTGTTCAGAAATAGCAGACATATATGGCTTTGGCGTTGCTTTTTGGTAATTAGAAGGCTGCTAAATGCCACTGCGCACCACACGTGTATTATGCCCAGCAGTGCAGGGGTTAATTAGGGAGCATGTAGGGAGCTTCTGGGGTTAATTTTAGCTTTAGTGTAGTGTAGTTGACAACCCCAAGTATTGATCTAAGCCCATCTTGGTATATTTTATGCCACCGTTTCACCGCCAAATGCGATCAAATAAAAAAAGTTAAATGTTTCACAATTTTAGGTTTCTCACTGAAATTATTTACAAACAACTTGTGCAATTATGGTACAAATGGTTGAAAATGCTTCTCTGGGATCCCCTTTGTTCAGAAATAGCAGACTTATATGGCTTTGGCGTTGCTTTTTAGTAATTAGAAAGCCGCTAAATGCCGCTGCGCTACACACATGTATTATGCCCAGCAGTGCAGGGGTTAATTAGGGAGCTTGTAGGATTAATTTTAGCTTTAGTTTAGTATAGTAGACAACCCAAAGTATTGATCTAGGCCCATTTTGGTATATTTCATGCCATCATTTCACTGCCAAATGCGTTCAAATAAAAAAAATCGTTTACTTTTTCACAAACTTTTTCACAAACTTTAGGTTTCTCACTGAAATTATTTACAAACAGCTTGTGCAATGATGGCACAAATGGTTGTAAATGCTTCTCTGGGATCCCCTTTGTTCAGAAATGACATACTGTATATGGCTTTGGCGTTGCTTTTTGGTAATTAGAAGGCTGCTAAATGCCGCTGCGCATCACACGTGTATTATGTCTAGCAGTGCAGGGGTTAATTAGGTAGCTTGTAGGGAGCTTGCAGGGTTAATTTTAGCTTTAGTGTAGAGATCAGCCTCCCACCTGACACATCACACCCCCTGATCTCTCCCAAACAGCTCTTTTCCCTCCCCCACCCCACAATTGTCCCCGCCATCTTAAGTACTGGCAGAGGTATATTTTTTTTATAGCATATTTACATATGCTACTGTGTAGGATCCCCCCTTAGCCCCCAACCTCCCTGATTCCACCCCCCCCCCCCCAAACAGCTCTCTAACCCTCCACCTCTACCTTATTGGGAGTCATCTTGGGTACTGCCAGCTGTCTGCCAGTACCCAGTTTACAAATTTTTTTTTCTGTAGTGTAGTTCCCCCCACCCCCTCCCAGATCCCTTAGATCCTTTTTATATGAATTATCTCTATGCACAGGATAGCGTACGTATTACAAGTTGAAAGTATTTTTTTTGTGCGCACTTAAAAAACATGATGTGCACTAACCTCTGAACTATGAATACTGCAAGCAACTTTTCTCTAACTAGACTTCAATGGGGTGCTATGAAGGAAAAAGAACTAACATCTATCACTTGTGCGCTAACCTGATCGCATTTGAAGGGGCACTAAACACTAAATGCATTACATGCACCTCATTTTATTCTTCGGTGCTGCCATTATGGAACTTGCGTTATACTGCAGAAATCTAAAGGGGAGTTTCTGCACACATGCAAACACGTCAGCACTGAAATGTAGGGAAAACTCAATATGGCAGCACCCATGACTAGAGGGAGGCGGGGGAATAACAATACTTGGTTTCAGAGGCGTAACTAGAAACCACAGGGCCCAGGTGCAAGAATCTAAGAAGGGGCCCCCCCACTGCCCCTCCCCCCTCCAAAAAAGGGCGAATTTAATACATATCATTTTACATGTCTGCAAAAGGAGGTACCCTGTGCCCACAGTCTGTGAGATGATCTGACCCCCTATTACTGTGTGTATATATATATATATATATATATATAGTGACACTATTTAACCCCCCAGTACTGTATATAGTAAGTTAGTGAACAGTCTGTAATCTGCTGGTGAGATGGCTGGCCTGACCCTACCCGCCCAGTACTTTATAAAGTGACCACAGTAGTCAGTGACATGGTCCACCCCCCCATACTGTATATAGTGAGTCAGTGACATAGTCTGTAATCTGCCGGTGAGATGGCTGGCCTGACCCTACCCGCCCAGTACTTTATAAAGTGACCACAGTAGTCAGTGACATGGTCCACCTGTATATAGTGGTACTGTATAGTGACACTGTTTACCCCCTGCCCCCCCCCCCCCCCATGCTGTAGTAACAAGGTCTGTAATTTGCTGGTTCCACAAACATACACAAACACACATACATGCATAAATACACACACAGTCACATACACACATACACACACACACACACACATACATAAATACACACACAGTCACATACATACACAAACACACATACATGCATAAATACACACACAGTCACACATACATACACACACATAAACACCAATGGGTAAAACAGAAACACTAACCCCTGTAGTCATGTCACACTCACATAATATCAGTGCAGGCAGTGGTAGGTTAACGTTTTTTATAAAAAAATAAATAAAATAATTTTTTTTTTTTTTTTTTTTTTTTAAAGCTGGGCCCCCACCCACTGGGGCCCAGTCGCACCTGCGACCTCTGCACCCCCTGTAGTTTCGCCCCTGCTAGGCTTATAAAATGTATTTAGTGTTTAATTTTCCTTTTATTTTAACATTCTAATCCTCTTCACATAGAAGAACATTTTCTATTTATTGTTAGATATTTCTATATGTATTTGATGTTTTGTTGTGAAATAAATACTTATATATCTATATGAATATATAGATGATGTATAGGTATATACAGATATATATAGGTATATACAGACAGGGCTCAACATTTCAAGGCCCAAGCTACTAGCCAGGATGGAGCTCTGTTAACTGGGTAGTGTCCCTCTATGGCTATTTCAAAAGTTGGTAGGATTGGGCACACTACTTATTTACTGCAGCGTAAATGAAACAATATTTCCATAAATAATAACAACATTCTCAATCTTGGCATTATGTGGAGCTCTCTTTGTTATTTGGGGTATGGGCAAAAGTATATAGTGTAATTAGCAGCTCCTATGCAATACATTCTCAAGTTTTGAATACATATGAAATGTTTTGCCTACAATATAGTCAGTCTTCTCCAATCCTCTTAAAACCAGTTGTCCCCCATATCACTACTGCCTTGACAACCATTGAACATCCTCTACGATGACCTATGACACCCACCGACCTGATTTAGGTTCTACTTTTTATTAACTTGTTTTCTTCAAAATATTTGGCACGCATTATGATTCATACAGCTAGCCTAAAAACATAAAGTGAAGAGTTAGTTACAGGATTTGGCGAAATGGTGATAAGGTCCAGTTGCTGTGTCAAGGCCCAACCTACAGTTATACATACAGGGATTATCAGATGGAGGAACTGCACTGCAGACTCCCGACACTTAGGGTTATTGGTTTTTGAGATATTAAATTTTTTGGGGACTGCATTTGACATTATTAGAATTTTTGTAATTGTTTACAGAAAATTTTGTATTTATTTAATTAATTAAATTATTTTTTTTCCTTTAATTATTTGACATAAATTTGGCATTAGATATGCCTTGGTATTTATAGTGGTTGTTTGTAAAATCGTTGTGAAACTGAGCTCTAGTTTTTTTTAAAGATTTCTTTCATGTAATTAGCAAGAGTCCATGAGCTAGTGACGTATGGGATATACATTCCTACCAGGAGGGGCAAAGTTTCCCAAACCTTAAAATGCCTATAAATACACCCCTCACCACACCCACAATTCAGTTTTACAAACTTTGCCTCCCAGGGAGGTGGTGAAGTAAGTTTGTGCTAGATTCTACGTTGATATGCGCTTCGCAGCAGGCTGGAGCCCGGTTTTCCTCTCAGAGTGCAGTGAATGTCAGAGGGATGTGAAGAGAGTATTGCCTATTTGAATTCAATGGTCTCCTTCTACGGGTTCTATTTCATAGGTTCTCTGTTATCGGTCGTAGAGATTCATCTCTTACCTCCCTTTTCAGATCGACGATATACTCTTATATACCATTACCTCTACTGATTCTCGTTTCAGTACTGGTTTGGCTATCTACTATATGTAGATGAGTGTCCTGGGGTAAGTAAGTCTTATTTTTTGTGACACTCTAAGCTATGGTTGGGCACTTTATATGTAAAGTTCTAAATATATGTCTTTAAACTTATATTTGCCATGATTCAGGATAATCAGTATTCCTTTAAAATTCAGACTGTCAGTTTCATTATTTGGGATAATGCATTTTAATTCAATTTATTTTTCTTTACCTTGAAAATTTTCAATTGATCATTTTTCCCTGTGTGCTGTTAGGCTCGCGGGGGCAGAAAATGTTTCTTTTTATTGCGTCATTCTTGGCGCTGACTTTTTTGGCGCAAAAAAAAACCTTCGTCATTTCCGGCGCCGTAGTTGTCGCCGGAAGTTGTATTCTGTTAAACGTCATTTTTTACGCATGTGTATTCAGACATTTTTTTGCTCCAAAAAATGTGGGCGTTGGTTCCGGCGTCAGAGGATATGGCGTCATACTTGGCGCCAAAAATATGGGCGTTGTATTTAGCGCCAATAATGTGGGCGTCCTATTTGGCGCCAAAAAATGTGGGCGTATTTTTTGTTCCACTTTTTTTCCTCACATTATTTAAACCTCACTTTTTTATTGCTTCTGGTTTCTAGAAGCTTATTATTTTGCATTCTTTTCCCATTCCTGAAACTGTCATTTAAGGAATTTGACAATTTTGCTTTAAATATTGTTTTTTTTCTATTACATATTGCAAGATTTCACTGTTCCTGTTTCAAAACGTTCTAAGGGATTCCTGTTGACTGAGTTAAGTCCTACCAAAGCTAAGTTCATTTATTTTAAATGTTATGAATGTTTTTCTTTAGCTATGGTTTGTAATAAGTTATCATGATAAACTTTTACATGCAGAATCCATTAGTATTTATGCTTTATATATTGCTATTCTTTTTACATCTTATGTACAAGAAATACTTAGAAAATTTATAAGAATATTTTTCTGATTCTACAGGGAGTGCAGAATTATTAGGCAAGTTGTATTTTTGAGGATTAATTTTATTATTGAACAACAACCATGTTCTCAATGAACCCCAAAAACTCATTAATATCAAAGCTGAATAGTTTTGGAAGTAGTTTTTAGTTTGTTTTTAGTTATAGCTATTTTAGGGGGATATCTGTGTGTGCAGGTGACTATTACTGTGCATAATTATTAGGCAACTTAACAAAAAACAAATATATACCCATTTCAATTATTTATTTTTACCAGTGAAACCAATATAACATCTCAACATTCACAAATATACATTTCTGACATTCAAAAACAAAACAAAAACAAATCAGTGACCAATATAGCCACCTTTCTTTGCAAGGACACTCAAAAGCCTGCCATCCATGGATTCTGTCAGTGTTTTGATCTGTTCACCATCAACATTGCGTGCAGCAGCAACCACAGCCTCCCAGACACTGTTCAGAGAGGTGTACTCTTTTCCCTCCTTGTAAATCTCACATTTGATGATGGACCACAGGTTCTCAATGGGGTTCAGATCAGGTGAACAAGGAGGCCATGTCATTAGATTTTCTTCTTTTATATCCTTTCTTGCCAGCCACGCTGTGGAGTACTTGGACGGCTGTGATGGAGCATTGTCCTGCATGAAAATCATGTTTTCTTTCATGTAATTAGCAAGAGTCCATGAGCTAGTGACGTATGGGATATACATTCCTACCAGGAGGGGCAAAGTTTCCCAAACCTTAAAATGCCTATAAATACACCCCTCACCACACCCACAATTCAGTTTTACAAACTTTGCCTCCTATGGAGGTGGTGAAGTAAGTTTGTGCTAGATTCTACGTTGATATGCGCTCCGCAGCAGGTTGGAGCCCGGATTTCCTCTCAGCGTGCAGTGAATGTCAGAGGGATGTGAGGAGAGTATTGCCTATTTGAATGCAATGATCTCCTTCTACGGGGTCTATTTCATAGGTTCTCTGTTATCGGTCGTAGAGATTCATCTCTTACCTCCCTTTTCAGATCGACGATATACTCTTATATATATATACCATTACCTCTGCTGATTTTCGTTTCAGTACTGGTTTGGCTTTCTACAACATGTAGATGAGTGTCCTGGGGTAAGTAAGTAAGCTTATTTTCTGTGACACTCTAAGCTATGGTTAGGCACTTTTTTATAAAGTTCTAAATATATGTATTCAAACATTTATTTGCCTTGACTCAGGATGTTCAACATTCCTTATTTTCAGACAGTCAGTTTCATACTTGGGATAATGCATTTGAATCAATCATTTTTTCTTACCTTAAAAAATTTGACTTTTTCCCTGTGGGCTGTTAGGCTCGCGGGGGCTGAAAATGCTTCATTTTATTGCGTCATTCTTGGCGCAGACTTTTTTTTTTTCTGTTTCCGGCGCCATACGTGTCGCCGGAAGTTGCGTCATTTTTTGACGTTTTTTTTGCGTCAAAAGTGTCGGCGTTCTGGATGTGGCGTCATTTTTGGCGCCAAAAGCATTTAGGCGCCAAATAATGGGGGCGTCTTATTTGCCGCTAAAAAATATGGGCGTCATTTTTGTCTCCACATTATTTAAGTCTCATTATTTATTGCTTCTGGTTGCTAGAAGCTTGTTCACTGGCATTTTTTTCCCATTCCTGAAACTGTCATTTAAGGAATTTGATCAATTTTGCTTTATATGTTGTTTTTTCTATTACATATTGCAAGATGTTCCACGTTGCAACTGAGTCAGAAGATACTTCAGGAAAATCGCTGCCCGGTGCTGGAGCTACCAAGCTAAGTGTATCTGCTATAAACTTTTGGTATCTGTTTCTCCAGCTGTTGTTTGTATTGCATGTCATGACAAACTTATTAATGCAGATAAAATTTCCTTTAGTACTGTTACATTACCTGTTGCTGTTCTGTCAACATCTAATTTTCAGAGTGTTCCTGATAACATAAGAGATTTTATTTTTTAAATCCATTAAGAAGGCTATGTCTGTTATTTCTCCTTCTAGTATACATAAAAGTCTTTTAAAACTTCTCTTTTTTCAGATGAATTTTTAAATGAACATCATCATTCTGATACTGATAATGGTTCTTCTGGTTCAGAGGTTTCTGTCTCAGAGGTTGATGCTGATAAATCTTTGTATTTGTTCAAGATGGAATTTATTCGTTCTTTACTTAAAGAAGTATTAATTGCATTAGAAATAGAGGATTCTGGTCCTCTTGATACTAAATCTAAACGTTTAAATAAGGTTTTTAAATCTCCTGTAGTTATTCCAGAAGTGTTTTCTCTCCCTGATGCTATTTCTGAAGTAATTTCCAGGGAATGGAATAATTTGGGTAATTCTTTTACTCCTTCTAAAACGTTTAAGCAATTATATCCTGTGCCATCTGACAGATTAGAGTTTTTTGGGACAAAATCCCTAAGGTTAATGGGGCTGTCTCTACTCCTGCTAAACGTACTACTATTCCTACGGCAGATAGTACTTCATTTAAGGATCCTTTAGATAGGAAAATTGAATCCTTTCTAAGAAAAGCTTACTTATGTTCAGGTAATCTTCTTAGACCTGCTATATTTTTAGCGGATGTTGCTGCAGCTTCAACTTTTTGGTTAGAAGCTTTAGCGCAACAAGTAACAGATCATAATTTTATAGCATTATTATTATTCTATAACATGCTAATAATTTTATTTGTGATACCATCTTTTGATATCATTAGAGTTGATATCAGGTATATGTCTCTAGCTATTTTAGCTAGAAAAGCTTTATGGCTTAAAACTAGGAATGCTGATATGTCTTCTAAGTCAACTTTGCTTTCCCTTTCTTTCCAGGGTAATAAATTATTCGGTTCTCAGTTGGATTCTATTATCTCAACTGTTACTGGAGGGAAGGGAACTTTTTTTACCAAAGGATAAATCTAAGGTAAATTTAGGTCTTCGTTCCTTTCCTCACAACAAGGAACAAAAGCCTGATCCTTCATCCTCAGGAGCGGTATCAGTTTGGAAACCATTTCCAGTTTGGAATATATCCAAGCCTTATAGAAACTTAAAGCCAGCTCCTAAGTACCCATGAAGGTGCGGCCCTCATTCCAGCTCAGCTGGTATGGGGCAGATTACGTTTTCTTCAAAGAAATTTGGATCAATTCCGTTCACAATATCTGGTTTCAGAACATTGTTTCAGAAAGGTACAGAATTGGCTTCAAGTTAAGGCCTCCTGCAAAGAGATTTTTTTCTTTCCCGTGTCCCAGTAAACACAGCAAAGGCTCAGCATTTCTGAAATGTGTTTCAGATCTAGAGTTGGCTGGAGTAATTATGCCAGTTCCAGTTCTGGAACAGGGGCTGGGGTTTTATTCTATCTCTTCATTGTACCAAAGAAGGTCAATTCCTTCAGACAAGTTCCGGATCTATCAATATTGAATCGTTATGTAAGGATACCAACATTCAAGATGGTAACTGTAGGACTATCCTGCCTTTTGTTTAGCAAGGGCATTATATGTCTACAATAGATTTACAGGATGCATATCTGCATATTCCGATTCATCCAGATCACTTTTAGTTTCTGAGATTCTCTTTTTAGACAAGCATTACCAGTTTTGTGGCTCTACCGTTTGGCCTAGCATCAGCTCCAAGAATTTTTTCAAAGGTTCTCAGTGCCCTTCTGTCTGTAATCAGAAAACAGGGTTTTGGTATTTCCTTATTTGGACGATATCTTGGTACTTGCTCAGTCTTCACATTTTCGCAGAATCTCATACGAATCGACTTGTGTTGTTTCTTCAAGATCATGGTTGGAGGATCAATTTACCAAAAAGTTCATTGATTCCTCAGACAAGGGTAACCTTTTTAGGTTTCCAGATAGATTCAGTGTCTATGACTCTGTCCTTGTCAGACAAGAGAAGTTTAACATTGATATCAGCTTGTCAAAACCTTCAGTCACAATCATTCCCTTTGGTAGCCTTATGCATGGAAATTTTAGGTCTTAGGACTGCCGCATCGGATGCGATCTCCTTTGCTCGTTTTCACATGCGACCTCTTCAGCTCTGTATGCTGAACCAATGGTGCAGGGATTACACAAAGATATCTCAATTAATATCTTTAAACCGATTATCGACACTCTCTGACGTGGTGGACAGATCACCATCATTTAGTTCAGGGGGCTTCTTTGTTCTTCCGACCTAGACTATAATCTCAACAGATGCAAGTCTTACAGGTTGGGGAGCTGTGTGGGGGTCTCTGACGGCACAAGGGGTTTGGGAATCTCAGGAGGTGAGATTACCGATCAATATTTGGAACTCCGTGCAATTTTCAGAGCTCTTCAGTCTTGGCCTCTTCTGAAGAGAGAGTTGTTCATTTGTTTTCAGATAGACAATGTCACAACTGTGGCATACATCAATCATCAAGGAGGGACTCACAGTCCTCTGGCTATGAAAGAAGTATCTCGAATTTTGGTTTGGCCGGAATCCAGCTCCTGTCTAATCTCTGCGGTTCATATCCCAGGTATAGACAATTGGGAAGCGGATTATCTCAGTCGCCTAACGTTGCATCCGGGCGAATGGTCTCTTCACCCAGAGGTATTTCTTCAGATTGTTCAAATGTGGGAACTCCCAGAAATAGATCTGATGGCTTCTCATCTAAACAAGAAACTTCCCTGGTATCTGTCCAGATCCCGGGATCCTCGGGCGGAGGCAGTGGATGCATTATCTCTTCCTTGGAAGTATCATCCTGCCTATATCTTTCTGCCTCTAGTTCTTCTTCCAAAAGTATTCTCCAAGATTCTACAGGAATGCTCGTTTGTCCTGCTGGTAGCTCCAGCATGGCCTCACAGGTTTTGGTATGCGGATCTTGTCCGGATGGCTTCTTGCCAGCTGTGGACTCTTCCGTTAAGACCAGACTTTCTGTCGCAAGGTCCTTTCTTCCATCAGGATCTCAAATCCTTAAATTTTAAGATATGGAGTTTGAACGCTTGATTCTTGGTCAAAGAGGTTTCTCTGACTCTGTGATTAATACTATGTGACAGGCTCGTAAATCTGTATCTAGAGAGATATATTATAGAGTCTGGAAGACTTATATTTCTTAGTGTCTTTCTCATCATTTTACTTGGCATTCTTTTTGAATACCGAGAATTTTACATTTTCTTCAGGATGGTTTAGATAACGGTTTGTCCGCAAGTTCCTTGAATGGACAAATCTCTGCTCTTTCTGTTCTTTTTCACAGAAAGTTTGCTAATCTTCCTGATATTCATTGTTTTGTACAAGCTTTGGTTCGTATAAAACCTGTCTTTAAGTCAATTTCTCCTCCTTGGAGTTTGAATTTGGTTCTGGGGGCTCTTCAAGCTCCTCCTTTTGAACCCATGTATTCTTTGGTCATTAAATTACTTTCTTGGAAAGTTTTGTTTCTTTTGGCCATCTCTTCTACCAGAAGAGTCTCTGAATTATCTGCTCTTTCTTGTGAGTCTCCTTTTCTGATTTTTCATCAGGATAAGGCGGTGCTGCAAACTTCTTTTGAATTTTTTACCTAAGGTTGTGAATTCTAACAACATTAGTAGAGAAATTGTGGTTCCTTCATTGTGTCCTAATCCTATGAATTCTAAGGAGAAATCATTGCATTCTTGGATGCTGTTAGAGCTTTGTATTATTATGTTGAAGCTACTAAGTCTTTCCGAAAGACTTCTAGTCTATTTGTCATCTTTTCCGGTTCTAGAAAAGGCCAGGAAGCTTCTGCCATTTCTTTGGCATCTTGGTTGAAATCTTTATTTCATCATGCCTATGTCGAGTCGGGTAAAATTCCGCCTCGAAGGATTACAGCTCATTCTACTAGGTCAGTTTCTACTTCCTGGGCGTTTAGGAATGAAGCTTCGGTTGATCAGATTTGCAAAGCAGCAACTTGGTCCTCTTTGCATACTTCTACTAAATTCTACCATTTTGATGTGTTTTCTTCTTCTGAAGCAGTTTTTGGTAGAAAAGTACTTCAGGCAGTGGTTTCAGTTTGAATCTTCTGTTTATGTTTTTCATTAAACTTTATTTTGGGTGTGGATTATTTTCAGCAGGAATTGGCTGTCTTTATTTTATCCCTCCCTCTCTAGTGACTCTTGCGTGGAAAGATCCACATCTTGGGTAGTCATTATCCCATACGTCACTAGCTCATGGACTCTTGCTAATTACATGAAAGAAAACATAATTTATGTAAGAACTTACCTGATAAATTCATTTCTTTCATATTAGCAAGAGTCCATGAGGCCCGCCCTTTTTTGTGGTGGTTATGATTTTTTTATAAAGCACAATTATTCCAATTCCTTATTTTATATGCTTTCGCACTTTTTTCTTATCACCCCACTTCTTGGCTATTCGTTAAACTGAATTGTGGGTGTGGTGAGGGGTGTATTTATAGGCATTTTAAGGTTTGGGAAACTTTGCCCCTCCTGGTAGGAATGTATATCCCATACGTCACTAGCTCATGGACTCTTGCTATTATGAAAGAAATGAGTTTATCAGGTAAGTTCTTACATAAATTATGTTTTTCTTGAAGGATGCAGACTTCTTCCTGTACCACTGCTTGAAGAAGGTGTCTTCCAGAAACTGGCAGTAGGACTGGGAGTTGAGCTTGACTCCATCCTCAACCCGAAAAGGCCCCACAAGCTCATCTTTGATGATACCAGCCCAAACCAGTACTCCACCTCCACCTTGCTGGCGTCTGAGTCGGACTGGAGCTCTCTGCCCTTTACCAATCCAGCCACGGGCCCATCCATCTGGCCCATCAAGACTCACTCTCATTTCATCAGTCCATAAAACCTTAGAAAAATCAGTCTTGAGATATTTCTTGGCCCAGTCTTGACGTTTCAGCTTGTGTATCTTGTTCAGTGGTGGTCGTCTTTCAGCCTTTCTTACCTTGGCCATGTCTCTGAGTATTGCACACCTTGTGCTTTTGGGCACTCCAGTGATGTTGCAGCTCTGAAATATGGCCAAACTGGTGGCAAGTGGCATCTTGGCAGCTGCACGCTTGACTTTTCTCAGTTCATGGGCAGTTATTTTGCGCCTTGGTTTTTCCACAAGCTTCTTGCGACCCTGTTGACTATTTTGAATGAAACGCTTGATTGTTCGATGATCACGCTTCAGAAGCTTTGCAATTTTAAGAGTGCTGCATCCCTCTGCAAGATATCTCACTATTTTTGACTTTTCTGAGCATGTCAAGTCCTTCTTTTGACCCATTTGCCAAAGGAAAGGAAGTTGCCTAATAATTATGCACACCTGATATAGTGTGTTGATGTCATTAGACCACACCCCTTCTCATTACAGAGATGCACATCACCTAATATGCTTAATTGGTAGTAGGCTTTCGAGCCTATACAGCTTGGAGTAAGACAACATGCATAAAGAGGATGATGTGGTCAAAATACTCATTTGCCTAATAATTCTTCACACAGTGTATTTTAAAGGCTTTGTCTGACATTGTGCCTTCTAATAAAATTTTTAGGTCTTTTTCAAACTTCTTTTCTTTCATGTAATTAACAAGAGTCCATGAGCTAGTGACGTATGGGATATACATTCCTACCAGGAGGGGCAAAGTTTCCCAAACCTTAAAATGCCTATAAATACACCCCTCACCACACCCACAAATCAGTTTTACAAACTTTGCCTCCAAGGGAGGTGGTGAAGTAAGTTTGTGCTAGATTCTACGTTGATATGCGCTCCACAGCAAGTTGGAGCCCGGTTTTCCTCTCAGCGTGCAGTGAATGTCAGAGGGATGTGAGGAGAGTATTGCCTATTGAATGCAGTGATCTCCTTCTACGGGGTCTATTTCATAAGGTTCTCTGTTATCGGTCGTAGAGATTCATCTCTTACCTCCCTTTTCAGATCGACGATATACTCTTATATTTACCATTTCCTCTACTGATTCTCGTTTCAGTACTGGTTTGGCTTTCTACAAACATGTAGATGAGTGTCCTGGGGTAAGTAAGTCTTATTTTCTGTGACACTCTAAGCTATGGTTGGGCACTTTATTTATAAAGTTCTAAATATATGTATTCAAACATTTATTTGCCTTGACTCAGAATGTTCAACTTTCCTTATTTCCAGACAGTCAGTTTCATATTTGGGATTATGCTTTAAATTATCATATTTTGTCTTACCTCAAAAATTTGACTTTTTTCCCTGTGGGCTGTTAGGCTCGCGGGGGCTGAAAATGCTTCATTTTATTGCGTCATTTTTGGCGCGGATTTTTTTGGCGCAAAAATTATTTTCCGTTTCCGGCGTCATACGTGTCGCCGGAAGTTGCGTCATTTTTTGACGTTATTTTGCGCCAAAAATGTCGGCGTTCCGGATGTGGCGTCATTTTTGGCGCCAAAAGCATTTAGGCGCCAAATAATGTGGGCGTCTTATTTGGCGCCAAAAAATATGGGCGTCGCTTTTGTCTCCACATTATTTCAGTCTCATTTTCATTTGCTTCTGGTTGCTAGAAGCTTGATGTTTGGCATTTTTTTCCCATTCCTGAAACTGTCTTGTAAGGAATTTGATCTATTTTGCTTTATATGTTGTTTTTTCTCTTACATATTGCAAGATGTCTCACGTTGCATCTGAGCCAGAAGATACTACAGGAAAACCACTGCCTGCTGGATCTACCAAAGCTAAGTGTATCTGCTGTAAACTTTTGGTAGCTATTCCTCCAGCTGTTGTTTGTAATAATTGTCATGACAAACTTGTTAAAGCAGATAATATTTCCTTTAGTGATGTACCATTGCCTGTTGCAGTTCCCTCAACATCTAAGGTGCAGAATGTTCCTGATAACATAAGAGATTTTGTTTCTGAATCCATAAAGAAGGCTTTGTCTGTTATTTCTCCTTCTAGTAAACGTAAAAAGTCTTTTAAATCTTCTCTCTCTACAGATGAATTTTTAAATGAACACCATCATTCTGATTCTTTGGACTCTTCTGGTTCAGAGGATTCTGTCTCAGAGATTGATGCTGATAAATCTTCATATTTATTTAAGATGGAATTTATTCGCTCTTTACTTAAAGAAGTACTAATTGCTTTAGAAATAGAGGATTCTAGTCCTCTTGATACTAATTCTATGCGTTTGGATAAGGTTTTTAAAGCTCCTGCGGTTATTCCAGAAGTCTTTCCTGTTCCTAATGCTATTTCTGCAGTAATTGCTAAGGAATGGGATAAATTGGGTAATTCATTTACTCCTTCTAAACGTTTTAAGCAATTATATCCTGTTCCGCCTGACAGGTTAGAATTTTGGGACAAAATCCCTAAAGTTGATGGGGCTATTTCTACCCTTGCTAAACGTACTACCATTCCTACGTCAGATGGTACCTCGTTTAAGGATCCTTTAGATAGAAAAATTGAATCTTTTCTAAGAAAAGCTTATCTATGTTCAGGTAATCTTCTTAGACCTGCTATATCATTGGCTGATGTTGCTGCAGCTTCAACTTTTTGGTTGGAAACTCTAGCGCAACAAGTAACAAATCGTGATTCTCATGATATTATTATTCTTCTCCAGCATGCTAATAATTTCATCTGTGATGCCATTTTTGATATTATTAGAGTTGATGTTAGATTTATGTCTCTGGCTATCTTAGCCAGAAGAGCTTTATGGCTTAAGACTTGGAATGCTGATATGGCTTCTAAATCAACTCTACTTTCCATTTCTTTCCAGGGAAACAAATTATTTGGTTCTCAGTTGGATTCTATTATTTCAACTGTTACTGGTGGGAAAGGAACTTTTTTACCACAGGATAAAAAGTCTAAAGGTAAAAACAGGGCTAACAATCGTTTTCGTTCCTTTCGTTTCAACAAAGAACAAAAGCCTAATCCTTCGTCCTCAGGAGCAGTTTCAGTTTGGAAACCATCTCCAGTCTGGAATAAATCCAAGCCTGCTAGAAAGGCAAAGCCTGCTTCTAAGTTCACATGAAGGTACGGCCCTCATTCCAGTTCAGCTGGTAGGGGGCAGGTTACGTTTTTTCAAAGAAATTTGGATCAAATCTGTTCACAATCTTTGGATTCAGAACATTGTTTCAGAAGGGTACAGAATTGGTTTCAAGATGAGACCTCCTGCAATGAGATTTTTTCTTTCCCATGTCCCAGTAAATCCAGTGAAAGCTCAAGCATTTCTGAATTGTGTTTCAGATCTAGAGTTGGCTGGAGTAATTATGTCAGTTCCAGTTCCGGAACAGGGGATGGGGTTTTATTCAAATCTCTTCATTGTACCAAAGAAGGAGAATTCCTTCAGACCAGTTCTGGATCTAAAATTATTGAATCGTTATGTAAGGATACCAACGTTCAAGATGGTAACTGTAAGGACTATATTGCCTTTTGTTCAGCGAGGGAATTATATGTCCACAATAGATTTACAGGATGCATATCTGCATATTCCGATTCATCCAGATCATTATCAGTTCCTGAGATTCTCTTTTCTAGACAAGCATTACCAATTTGTGGCTCTACCGTTTGGCCTTGCTACAGCTCCAAGAATTTTCACAAAGATTCTCGGTGCCCTTCTGTCTGTAATCAGAGAACAGGGTATTGTGGTATTTCCTTATTTGGACGATATCTTGGTACTTGCTCCGTCTTTACATTTAGCAGAGTCTCATACGAATCGACTTGTGTTGTTTCTTCAAGATCATGGTTGGAGGATCAATTTACCAAAAAGTTCTTTGATTCCTCAAACAAGGGTAACCTTTCTGGGTTTCCAGATAGATTCAGTGTCCATGACTCTGTCTTTAACAGACAAGAGACGTCTAAAATTGATTACAGCTTGTCGAAACCTTCAGTCACAATCATTCCCTTCGGTAGCCTTATGCATGGAAATTCTAGGTCTTATGACTGCTGCATCGGACGCGATCCCCTTTGCTCGTTTTCACATGCGACCTCTTCAGCTCTGTATGTTGAACCAATGGTGCAGGGATTACACGAAGATATCTCAATTAATATCTTTAAAACCGATTGTTCGACACTCTCTAACGTGGTGGACAGATCACCATCGTTTAATTCAGGGGGCTTCTTTTGTTCTTCCGACCTGGACTGTAATTTCAACAGATGCAAGTCTCACAGGTTGGGGAGCTGTGTGGGGATCTCTGACGGCACAAGGAGTTTGGGAATCTCAGGAGGTGAGATTACCGATCAATATTTTGGAACTCCGTGCAATTTTCAGAGCTCTTCAGTTTTGGCCTCTTCTGAAGAGAGAATCGTTCATTTGTTTTCAGACAGACAATGTCACAACTGTGGCATACATCAATCATCAAGGAGGGACTCACAGTCCTCTGGCTATGAAAGAAGTATCTCGAATTTTGGTTTGGGCGGAATCCAGCTCCTGTCTAATCTCTGCGGTTCATATCCCAGGTGTAGACAATTGGGAAGCGGATTATCTCAGTCGCAAAACGTTGCATCCGGGCGAATGGTCTCTTCACCCAGAGGTATTTCTTCAGATTGTTCAATTGTGGGGGCTCCCAGAGATAGATCTGATGGCCTCTCATCTAAACAAGAAACTTCCCAGGTATCTGTCCAGATCCCGGGATCCTCAGGCGGAGGCAGTGGATGCATTATCACTTCCTTGGAAGTATCATCCTGCCTATATCTTTCCGCCTCTAGTTCTTCTTCCAAGAGTAATCTCCAAGATTCTGAGGGAATGCTCGTTTGTTCTGCTAATAGCTCAGGCATGGCCTCACAGGTTTTGGTATGCGGATCTTGTCCGGATGGCATCTTGCCAGCCATGGACTCTTCCGTTAAGACCAGACCTTCTGTCACAAGGTCCTTTTTTCCATCCGGATCTGAAATCCTTAAATTTAAAGGTATGGAGATTGAACGCTTGATTCTTGGTCATAGAGGTTTCTCTGACTCCGTGATTAATACTATGTTACAGGCTCGTAAATCTGTATCTCGAGAGATATATTATAGAGTCTGGAAGACTTATATTTCTTGGTGTCTTTCTCATCATTTTTCTTGGCATTCTTTTAGAATACCGAGAATTTTACAATTTCTTCAGGATGGTTTGGATAAGGGTTTGTCCGCAAGTTCTTTGAAAGGACAAATCTCTGCTCTTTCTGTTCTTTTTCACAGAAAGATTGCTATTCTTCCTGATATTCATTGTTTTGTACAAGCTTTGGTTCGTATAAAACCTGTCATTAAGTCAATTTCTCCTCCTTGGAGTTTGAATTTGGTTCTGGGAGCTCTTCAAGCTCCTCCGTTTGAACCTATGCATTCATTGGACATTAAATTACTTTCTTGGAAAGTTTTGTTCCTTTTGGCCATCTCTTCTGCTAGAAGAGTTTCTGAATTATCTGCTCTTTCATGTGAGTCTCCTTTTCTGATTTTTCATCAGGATAAGGCGGTGTTGCGAACTTCTTTTGAATTTTTACCTAAAGTTGTGAATTCCAACAACATTAGTAGAGAAATTGTGGTTCCTTCATTATGTCCTAATCCTAAGAATTCTAAGGAGAAATCATTGCATTCTTTGGATGTTGTTAGAGCTTTGAAATATTATGTTGAAGCTACGAAATCTTTCCGTAAGACTTCTAGTCTATTTGTTATCTTTTCCGGTTCTAGGAAAGGCCAGAAAGCTTCTGCCATTTCTTTGGCATCTTGGTTGAAATCTTTAATTCATCTTGCCTATGTTGAGTCGGGTAAAACTCCGCCTCAAAGAATTACAGCTCATTCTACTAGGTCAGTATCTACTTCCTGGGCGTTTAGGAATGAAGCTTCGGTTGACCAGATCTGCAAAGCAGCAACTTGGTCTTCTTTGCATACTTTTACTAAATTCTACCATTTTGATGTATTTTCTTCTTCTGAAGCAGTTTTTGGTAGAAAAGTTCTTCAGGCAGCGGTTTCAGTTTGAATCTTCTGCTTATGTTTTTTGTTAAACTTTATTTTGGGTGTGGATTATTTTCAGCAGGAATTGGCTGTCTTTATTTTATCCCTCCCTCTCTAGTGACTCTTGTGTGGAAAGATCCACATCTTGGGTAGTCATTATCCCATACGTCACTAGCTCATGGACTCTTGTTAATTACATGAAAGAAAACATAATTTATGTAAGAACTTACCTGATAAATTCATTTCTTTCATATTAACAAGAGTCCATGAGGCCCACCCTTTTTTGTGGTGGTTATGATTTTTTTGTATAAAGCACAATTATTCCAATTCCTTATTTTATATGCTTCGCACTTTTTCTTATCACCCCACTTCTTGGCTATTCGTTAAACTGATTTGTGGGTGTGGTGAGGGGTGTATTTATAGGCATTTTAAGGTTTGGGAAACTTTGCCCCTCCTGGTAGGAATGTATATCCCATACGTCACTAGCTCATGGACTCTTGTTAATATGAAAGAAATGAATTTATCAGGTAAGTTCTTACATAAATTATGTTTTTTAATAATTGAATTTTCAAATGACCAACAACATACTGATTTATCCTTCTCTGATGATGTTTTTTCTCATTCAGAATTTTCTTCATCAGATATTGACACTAACAAATCTACTTTTTTTTATTTTTTTTATTATTAAAGTACATTTGTTCTTTGTTGAAAAGGTGTTGATTATTTTGGATATTAAGGTAACTAGTTCTTTTTCAAGACTAGCTAACACTATTTCTGCTTATTTATTATTCTGTGTTTTCAGAGGTTTTTTTCCAGTTCCTCATACTAGGGAATGGAATAGGCTGAGAATTTTCTTTTATTCCTTCTTCAAAGGTTTTAAACTATATTCTTTGCCGGCAGTTAATTTCAATGTTGAGGGTTCTCCATTTTAATGGGGCTATCTCTACTCCTGCTATTTATGCTATTGTTTCTATAGCAAAATAGTATTTATTTTCCTTTTAGATGGTTGTTTCTTATTTAAGGAAAATTATTTATTTTCAGGTTCTTTTCTTGGACCTGTGTTTTATTTGAATGATGTTGCAATTGCTTCATCTTTCTGTTTACTTTAAGATCAAGTATCAGATTATGATTTATTTTAGCATTGTTAAAGGGACAAAATCTACTAGACTAGGTGCTGTTGCATTTGTCTTGTTGTTTTGCGTTTGTTATGCAAATTCAGTGTGTTGACTGGTCCTTTAACTGGGTTATCATGCTAATAGTTTCATTTGTGTCTTCATTTTATTGAATATTTTTGCAAATGAGGTTTAATCTATGTCTTTAGCTGTTTTAGCTAGAAGAATTTTGTGATTTCTAAAAATCCATATTTCTTTTTTTCTAAAATAATCAATTATTTGGTTTATAATTGGATTCAATTCTTAACTGTTATTCTGGGCTTCAAGATTGAGTTCTAAGACTAAACTTTAAGCTTACATTAGTTTGGTTGTTCTTTTTAAGGAACAAATTCCCAAGTAACATGTTTTTAATTGGAAATCTTTTAGTTCAAAATCAGCTCCCTAAAATTGCAATGTATGTGCCGTATTCCAGTTTGGCTGGTAAGGGGCAGGTTAAGATTTTTTTGAAATTTGTTGTTTTGCAAATTTCTTTGATTTTGGGTACAGAATTAAGTTCAGAGTAAAACCGTCTGTGAGAAGTCTTTTTTCTCTATGATATTCCAGATATTCCAGTAAGGCTAACACTTTCGTTAAGTGTGTTTCGGTCCTATATATTTTGGGATAATGTTGAAGCACGGCTGATCACCCTTTGGGGTTCAAGCGCTGCTCAGTCCTGGAATCTTCTGGGGTATTTCTTCCAGTTCCATGTTTAGGAACTGGGTTTTGGGGTTTTATTCAAAACTATTCTGCCTTTTGTTGGTCAGTGATGGCATTATTTGTTTTCATTTGATACAATAGATGAATATCTTCATTTTCTGTTTTCATTCAGATTATTTTCTGAGGCTGCGGAATCTCATATGATTCAACTTTGTTCTTTCAGGACATAGTTAGAGGATCTTTTTTTCAAAAGCTCTTGATTCCTCACACAAGGGTCACCTTTTTTAGGTTTCCAGATAGTTTGGGTCACTGTCTTTGTCTCTAAACAGACAAGTGACAATTTTATTGGGTTCCGTCTGTCGGTACCTTCAGTCTCTATTATTTCCTTCAGTTGCTATATATGCATGGAAGTTTTAGGTTTTATGGTTGCAGCGTTGGATTCAATTCCCTTTGCTCATTTTCATGGAAAACCTTTCCAGTTTTTTATGCTGAATAATGGTGCAGGGATTCTAGGATTTCACATTTTAAATCTTCAGATCCTAATGTTTAACTATCTTGATTTGATGGTTAAGTTCACCTTCATTTAGTTTTACAGGTCTCTTCGTTTCTTTCAACCTGGACCATGATCTCTACAGATGTGAGTCTTTTTGGTTGGGAGGCTGTCTGAGGATCTCTGTCAGCACAAGGGGTTTAGAAATCTCAGGAGGCGAGATTACCATTTGATTTTTTAGAACGCTGTGCATTCTCAGAGTTCTTCAGTTAGTTTCTTTTGAAGAAGAGACGTTTATTGTTTTTCAGACAATGTCACAACTGTGGTATATGTCAATCATCAGGGTGGGACTATCAGTCCTTAGGCTGGGACAAAAGTATCTCGGATATTTGCTTTGGTTAAATCCAGCTCCTATCTAAATTCTGTGGTCTTTTTCCCAGGTATAGACATTTGTGAAGCGGATTATCTCTGTTAATCAAGCTTTACTTCTGGGAGACTGGTCTCTCTTACCCAGATATGTTTTTTAATTTTTTCAGATGTAAGGGTTTCCAGAAATAGATCTGCATCTGAATAAAGAACTTCCCAGGCGCCTATTCAGGTCCGGGGATCCTCAGGCGGAAGTAGTGTATGCATTGATATTTCCTTGGAATTATCTTTTTGTCTATATCCTTTCGCCTCTATTTCTTTTTCCAAAAGTGATTTCCAAAATTCTAATGGAGTGTTTGTTTGTACTGCTGGTGGCTCCAGCATGGCCTCTCAGGTTTTGGTATGCGGATCTCATTTGGATGGCCAGTTGCCAACCTTGGACTCTTCCGTTAAGAACAGACCTTCTTTCTCAAGGCCCATTTTTCCATCAGGATCTCAAATCTTTAAATTTGAAGGGATGGAGATTGAACGCTTGATTTTTAGTCATAGAGGTTTCTCTGACTCATTGATTAATACTATGTTTCAGGCTCGTAAATCTGTCTCTAGAAATATTTATTATCGAGTTTGGAAGACCTACATTTCTTCAGGTTGGTTTGGATAAGGTTTTGTTTTCAGTTCCTTGATAGGACAAATTTCTACTCTTTCTGTTCTTTTTTCACAGAAAGATTGCTAATCATCCTGATATTCATTGTTTTGTACAGACTTTGGCTCGTATCAAGCCTGTCATTGTTAATCTCTCCTCTTTGGAGTCTCAATTTGGTGCTGAGGGCTTTGCAGGCTCTTCCGTTTGAACCTATGCATTCTCTGAACATTAAATTACTTTCTTGGAAAGTATTGTTCCTTTTGGCTATCTCTTCTGCTAGAAGAGTTTCTGAGTTTTCTGCTCTTTCTTGTGAATTTCCTTTTCTGATTTTTCATCAGAATAAGGCAGTGTTGCTTCCTGATATTCATCATTTTGTTCAGGCTTTGATTCGTATCAAACCCGTCATTAAGCCAATTTCTCCTCCTTGGAGTTTTAATTTGGTTCTGAAGGCTTTTCAGGCTCTTCTATTTGAGCATATGCTTGCTCTGGACATTAATTACTTTCATGGAAAGTATTGTTCTTTTTGGACATCTCTTCAGCTAGAACAGTTTTTGAATTATCTGTTTTTTCTTGTGAATCTCCTTTTTCTAATTTTTTTCATCATTTTTTCTGGTTTTAGGAAGATCAAAAGGCTTCTGCCATTTATTTGGCATCTTGGTTAAACTTTTGATTCATCCGGCTTATTTGGAGTCGGGTGGATTCCCGCCTCAGAGGATTACGGCTCATTCTACTAGGTAAGTTTCTACTTCCTGGGCTTTTTAAGAATGAAGCTTCTGTTGATCACATTTGCAAAGCAATGACTTGGTCTTCTTTGCATACTTTTACTAAATTCTTCCATTTTGATGTGTTTTCTTCTTCTGAAGCAGTTTTTGGTAGAAAAGTACTTCAGGCAGCTGTTTCTGTTCGATTTGTTTGCTTATAATTTCAGTTTTCTTTCATGTAATTAGCAAGAGTCCATGAGCTAGTGACGTATGGGATATACATTCCTACCAGGAGGGGCAAAGTTTCCCAAACCTCAAAATGCCTATAAATACACCCCTCACCACACCCACAAATCAGTTTTACAAACTTTGCCTCCTATGGAGGTGGTGAAGTAAGTTTGTGCTAGATTCTACGTTGATATGCGCTCCGCAGCAGGTTGGAGCCCGGTTTTCCTCTCAGCGTGCAGTAAATGTCAGAGGGATGTGAAGAGAGTATTGCCTATTTGAATTCAATGATCTCCTTCTACGGGGTCTATTTCATAGGTTCTCTGTTATCGGTCGTAGAGATTCATCTCTTACCTCCCTTTTCAGATCGACGATATACTCTTATATACCATTACCTCTACTGATTCTCGTTTCAGTACTGGTTTGGCTTTCTACTACATGTAGATGAGTGTCCTGGGGTAAGTAAGTCTTATTTTCTGTGACACTCTAAGCTATGGTTGGGCACTTTTATATAAAGTTCTAAATATATGTATTCAAACATTTATTTGCCTTGATTCAGGATGTTCAACATTCCTTATTTCAGACAGTCAGTTTCATATTTGGGATAATGCATATGAAAAAATAAAAAAAAAATTTCTTACCTTAAATTTGACTTTTTTCCCTGTGGGCTGTTAGGCTCGCGGGGGCTGAAAATGCTTCATTTTATTGCGTCATACTTGGCGCAGACTTTTTTGGCGCAAATTTTTTTTCTTGGTTTCCGGCGTCATACGTGTCGCCGGAAGTTGCGTCATTTTTTACTTTTTTTTGCGTTCCGGATGTGGCGTCATTTTTGGCGCCAAAAGCATTTAGGCGCCAAATAATGTGGGCGTCTTTTTTGGAGCTAAAAAATATGGGCGTCACTATTGTCTCCACATTATTTAAGTCTCTTTGTTTATTGCTTCTGGTTGCTAGAAGCTTGTTCACTGGCATTTTTTCCCATTCCTGAAACTGTCATTTAAGGAATTTGATCAATTTTGCTTTATATGTTGTTTTTTCTATTACATATTGCAAGATGTCCCAGATTGACCCTGAGTCAGAAGATACTTCTGGAAAATCGCTGCCTAGTGCTGGATCTACCAAAGTTAAGTTTATTTGCTGTAAACTTGTGGTATCTGTTCCTCCAGCTGTTGTTTGTAATGAATGTCATGACAAACTTGTTAATGCAGATAATATTTCCTTTAGTAATGTTACATTACCTGTTGTTGTTCCATCAACATCTAATACTCAGAGTGTTCCTGTTAACATAAGAGATTTTGTTTCTAAATCCATTAAGAAGGCTATGTCTGTTATTCCTCCTTCTAGTAAATGTAAAAGGTCTGTTACAGAAGCATT